>NC_088223.1:16070547-16138047 GCF_036934945.1 Oncorhynchus masou masou
TCAGGGATATATCATTGTAGGTGATATCTTCTTGTCAGGGATATATCATTGTAAGTGATGTCTTCTTGTCAGGGATATATCATTGTAGGTGATATCTTCATGTCAGGGATATATCATTGTAAGTGATATCTTCTTGTCAGGGATATATCATTGTAGGTGATATCTTCTTGTCAGGGATATATCATTGTAAGTGATGTCTTCTTGTCAGGGATATATCATTGTAAGTGATATCTTCTTGTCAGGGATATATCATTGTAGGTGATATCTTCTTGTCAGGGATATATCATTGTAAGTGATGTCTTCTTGTCAGGGATATATCATTGTAAGTGATATCTTCATGCCAGGGATATATCATTGTAGGTGATATCTTCTTGTCAGGGATATATCATTGTAAGTGATGTCTTCTTGTCAGGGATATATCATTGTAAGTGATATCTTCTTGTCAGGGATATATCATTGTAGGTGATATCTTCTTGTCAGGGATATATCATTGTAAGTGATGTCTTCTTGTCAGGGATATATCATTGTAGGTGATATCTTCTTGTCAGGGATATATCATTGTAGGTGATATCTTCTTGTCAGGGATATATCATTGTAGGTGATATCTTCTTGTCAGGGATATATCATTGTAAGTGATGTCTTCTTGTCAGGGATATATCATTGTAGGTGATATCTTCTTGTCAGGGATATATCATTGTAAGTGATGTCTTCTTGTCAGGGATATATCATTGTAAGTGATGTCTTCTTGTCAGGGATATATCATTGTAAGTGATGTCTTCTTGTCAGGGATATATCATTGTAAGTGATATCTTCTTGTCAGGGATATATCATTGTAGGTGATGTCTTCTTGTCAGGGATATATCATTGTAAGTGATATCTTCTTGTCAGGGATATATCATTGTAGGTGATATCTTCATGTCAGGGATATATCATTGTAGGTGATATCTTCTTGTCAGGGATATATCATTGTAGGTGATATCTTCTTGTCAGGGATATATCATTGTAAGTGATGTCTTCTTGTCAGGGATATATCATTGTAGGTGATATCTTGTCAGGAATATGTCATTGTAAGTGATATCTTCTTGTCAGGGATATATCATTGTAAGTGATATCTTCTTGTCATGGATATATCATTGCAAGTGATATCTTGTCAGGAATATGTCATTGTAAGTGATATCTTCTTGTCAGGGATATATCATTGTAAGTGATATCTTCTTGTCAGGGATATATCATTGTAGGTGATATCTTCATGTCAGGGATATATCATTGTAAGTGATATCTTCTTGTCAGGGATATATCATTGTAGGTGATATCTTCTTGTCAGGGATATATCATTGTAGGTGATGTCTTCATGTCAGGAATATATCGTTGTAAGTGATGTCTTCTTGTCAGGGATATATCATTGTAGGTGATATCTTCATGTCAGGGATATATCATTGTAAGTGATATCTTCTTGTCAGGGATACATCATTGTAGGTGATATCTTCTTGTCAGGGATATATCATTGTAAGTGATATCTTCTTGTCAGGGATATATCATTGTAGGTGATATCTTCTTGTCAGGGATATATCATTGTAAGTGATGTCTTCTTGTCAGGGATATATCATTGTAAGTGATATCTTCATGCCAGGGATATATCATTGTAAGTGATATCTTCTTGTCAGGGATATATCATTGTAGGTGATATCTTCTTGTCAGGGATATATCATTGTAAGTGATGTCTTCTTGTCAGGGATATATCATTGTAGGTGATATCTTCATGTCAGGGATATATCATTGTAAGTGATATCTTCTTGTCAGGGATATATCATTGTAGGTGATATCTTCTTGTCAGGGATATATCATTGTAAGTGATGTCTTCTTGTCAGGGATATATCATTGTAAGTGATATCTTCTTGTCAGGGATATATCATTGTAGGTGATATCTTCTTGTCAGGGATATATCATTGTAAGTGATGTCTTCTTGTCAGGGATATATCATTGTAAGTGATATCTTCATGCCAGGGATATATCATTGTAGGTGATATCTTCTTGTCAGGGATATATCATTGTAAGTGATGTCTTCTTGTCAGGGATATATCATTGTAAGTGATATCTTCTTGTCAGGGATATATCATTGTAGGTGATATCTTCTTGTCAGGGATATATCATTGTAAGTGATGTCTTCTTGTCAGGGATATATCATTGTAGGTGATATCTTCTTGTCAGGGATATATCATTGTAGGTGATATCTTCTTGTCAGGGATATATCATTGTAGGTGATATCTTCTTGTCAGGGATATATCATTGTAAGTGATGTCTTCTTGTCAGGGATATATCATTGTAGGTGATATCTTCTTGTCAGGGATATATCATTGTAGGTGATATCTTCTTGTCAGGGATATATCATTGTAAGTGATGTCTTCTTGTCAGGGATATATCATTGTAAGTGATATCTTCTTGTCAGGGATATATCATTGTAGGTGATATCTTCTTGTCAGGGATATATCATTGTAAGTGATGTCTTCTTGTCAGGGATATATCATTGTAAGTGATGTCTTCTTGTCAGGGATATATCATTGTAGGTGATATCTTCATGTCAGGGATATATCATTGTAAGTGATATCTTCTTGTCAGGGATATATCATTGTAGGTGATATCTTCTTGTCAGGGATATATCATTGTAAGTGATGTCTTCTTGTCAGGGATATATCATTGTAGGTGATATCTTCTTGTCAGGGATATATCATTGTAAGTGATGTCTTCTTGTCAGGGATATATCATTGTAAGTGATGTCTTCTTGTCAGGGATATATCATTGTAAGTGATGTCTTCTTGTCAGGGATATATCATTGTAAGTGATATCTTCTTGTCAGGGATATATCATTGTAGGTGATGTCTTCTTGTCAGGGATATATCATTGTAAGTGATATCTTCTTGTCAGGGATATATCATTGTAGGTGATATCTTCATGTCAGGGATATATCATTGTAGGTGATATCTTCTTGTCAGGGATATATCATTGTAGGTGATATCTTCTTGTCAGGGATATATCATTGTAAGTGATGTCTTCTTGTCAGGGATATATCATTGTAAGTGATGTCTTCTTGTCAGGGATATATCATTGTAGGTGATATCTTCATGTCAGGGATATATCATTGTAAGTGATATCTTCTTGTCAGGGATATATCATTGTAGGTGATATCTTCTTGTCAGGGATATATCATTGTAAGTGATGTCTTCTTGTCAGGGATATATCATTGTAGGTGATATCTTCTTGTCAGGGATATATCATTGTAAGTGATGTCTTCTTGTCAGGGATATATCATTGTAAGTGATGTCTTCTTGTCAGGGATATATCATTGTAAGTGATGTCTTCTTGTCAGGGATATATCATTGTAAGTGATATCTTCTTGTCAGGGATATATCATTGTAGGTGATGTCTTCTTGTCAGGGATATATCATTGTAAGTGATATCTTCTTGTCAGGGATATATCATTGTAGGTGATATCTTCATGTCAGGGATATATCATTGTAGGTGATATCTTCTTGTCAGGGATATATCATTGTAGGTGATATCTTCTTGTCAGGGATATATCATTGTAAGTGATGTCTTCTTGTCAGGGATATATCATTGTAGGTGATATCTTCTTGTCAGGGATATATCATTGTAAGTGATGTCTTCTTGTCAGGGATATATCATTGTAGGTGATATCTTCTTGTCAGGGGTATATCATTGTAAGTGATATCTTCTTCTCAGGGATATATCATTGTAAGTGATATCTTCTTGTCAGGGATATATCATTGTAAGTGATATCTTCATTACAGGGATATATCATTGTAAGTGATGTCTTCTTGTCAGGGATATATCATTGTAAGTGATGTCTTCTTGTCAGGGATATATCATTGTAGGTGATGTCTTCTTGTCAGGGATATATCATTGTAAGTGATGTCTTCTTGTCAGGGATATATCATTGTAAGTGATGTCTTCATGTCAGGGATATATCATTGTAAGGCATTTCTTCTTGGTATCTTTTGTGCCACTTGGCCTCTTGCATTCCCGAGCAGTACAGAGGTGATACTGTGTGGTGTTTGTTTTCTGTCCAGCAGATGGCATACTTGAACATATCACTGACTTTCATATTCAGCTTGCAGGCAACCTAGATGATGTAAAGTTGATGATAAAATAATAGAAAATTCCCATATTTTCTTAAAACAATGAGAAAATAAGTAATCATTTCCTTTCTGAGTATTCTGAACTGATAAAGGATTTTATTTAGCTTCGGATAAAGAATAAAGAGAGAACAATAACATGATGTGAGGAAAGGGGTCTCATTTAAAATACACAACAGCCACAAGGCGGCGCTCATCTCTTAGCTATCAGCGTATTTTTATTTCTGAGCATGAGGGAGGAGCCTGTCAAGAATGTTATTGACTTGGGGGAGTGGTTATAAGGCTGGAGGGATGACCTTGGTCTACGGGTGCATTGTCCCTCACCCCCCGTTGTTACGCTGCTGCTACTCTCTGTTTATTATCTATGCATAGTCACTGTAACTCAACCTACATGTACATATTACCTCAATTACCTCAACTAACTGTTGCCCCTGCACATTGACTCTGTACCGGAACCCCCTGTATATAGCCTCCACATTGGCTCTGTACTGGTACCCCCTGTATATAGCCTCCACATTGGCTCTGTACCGGAACCCCTGTATATAGTCTCCACATTGACTCTGTACTGGTACCCCCTGTATATAGTCTCCACATTGACTCTGTGCTGTAACACCCTGTATATAGTCTCCACATTGACTCTGTACTGTAACACCCTGTATATAGCCTCCACATTGACTCTGTACTGTAACACCCTGTATATAGTCTCCACATTGACTCTGTACTGTAACACCATGTATATAGTCTCCACATTGACTCTGTGCTGTAACACCCTGTATATAGTCTCCACATTGACTCTGTACTGTAACACCCTGTATATAGCCTCCACATTGACTCTGTACTGTAACACCCTGTATATAGCCTCCACATTGACTCTGTACTGTAACACCCCGTATATAGCCTCCAGATTGACTCTGTACTGTAACACCCTGTATATAGCCTCGCTATAGTTATTTTATTGTTGCTCCTCAATTTATTATTATTATTATTTATTTTTTGAACTGCATTGTTGGTTAATTAAGGGCTTGTAAGTAAGCATATCACTGTAAGGTCTACACCTGTTGTATTCGGCGCATGCAACAAATAACATTAGATTTGATTTGTTGTGTTGCAGGCCATTGGTTACAAGGTATTGTCCAATCAGAAGCTTGCTGCAGCCAGCTCCCTTTAGCCAATCACAGCAGAGAAGGTCAGATAATGGGGGAACAGGGAGAACAGAAGGTGGAGAAAATGAGGCATGATGAGAGGATGGAGGGATAGGGGAGGAGAGATAGAGGATTTACAGTATGAACATGTGTATTTTACCAAGGCGTGTTTTGACTTATATGCACAAAGAACCTGATGTGGGCACTACAAACTGGTGTCCACTACATTTGTATTCTGTCCGTAGATACAGTATACCACAGGAGGTCGGTAGCACCTCAGTTGGGGAGGACGGGCTTGTGGTAATGGCTGGAGCGGTATAAATGGAATGATATTAAATACACCAAATGCCATTCCATTTCCAGTTGTGGAAACTACCCATCTGGAAGGAGAGAGTTGTGGAAACTACCCATCTGGAAGGAGAGAGTTGTAGAGAGAGAGAGAGAGAGTTGTAGAGAGAGAGTTGTAGAGAGAGAGAGAGAGAGAGTTGTAGAGAGAGAGAGAGAGAGAGATGTAGAGAGAGAGAGATGTAGAGAGAGAGAGTTGTAGAGAGAGAGAGAGAGAGAGAGAGAGAGAGAGAGAGAGAGCAGAATACAGCAGCTGTGCAGAGAAAGAGAGAAAACAAGAGAGGGTGAGAAACATACTTTTTCTCCACACTCTCTTCTGACCCCTGACCCTGTTCCCAGTTGGACAGCCAGTGTGGCTGCTGGTCAGCGGGTCAGAGGAGGCAAAGGTCACTCTGAGGGGGAAGGAGGAAGGAGGGGTGAGAGGGGAAGGTTAGGACTATATGACCCTTGTGCCTAGAGAGGGAGAGAAAGAGAAGTCTTATCCAATCATATAAAGGGTTCATTTTTTTCGCCATCACCCGAATATAATCTTGATCAATACAAAATCTCAGGGTTTAGTATTGCTTTCGACAAAACAGGACAAGAGATGGACCTCTGAGACTGGCATCACAACAGATGATATCTCATTAAACTTTTTTTATGGCACCAAAGTCTCTCTCTCAATTCAAATTAAGGGCTTGTGTTGGCATGTGAAACGTATGTTTACATTGCCAAATCGAGATGACCTCTCTCGCTCTCTCTTAGAAGAGTTTGAGAAAAATCTGCAGGGAAGAATGGGAGAAAATCCCCAAACCCAGATGTGCAAAGCTGATACAGACATACCCAAGACAAGTCAAAGCTGATACAGACATACCCAAGACAAGTCAAAGCTGATACAGACATACCCAAGACAAGTCAATGCTGATACAGACATACCCAAGACAAGTCAAAGCTGATACAGACATACCCAAGACAAGTCAAAGCTGATACAGACATACCCAAGACAAGTCAAAGCTAATACAGACATACCCAAGACAAGTCAAAGCTGATACAGACATACCCAAGACAAGTCAAAGCTGATACAGACATACCCAAGACAAGTCAAAGCTGATACAGACATGCCGAAGACAAGTCAAAGCTGATACAGACATACCCAAGACAAGTCAAAGCTGATAGAGACATACCCAAGACAAGTCAAAGCTGATACAGACATACCCAAGACAAGTCAAAGCTGATACAGACATACCCAAGACAAGTCAAAGCTGATACAGATATACCCAAGACAAGTCAAAGCTGATACAGACATACCCAAGACAAGTCAAAGCTGATACAGATATACCCAAGACAAGTCAAAGCTGATACAGACATACCCAAGACAAGTCAAAGCTGATAGAGACATACCCAAGACAAGTCAAAGCTGATACAGATATACCCAAGACAAGTCAAAGCTGATACAGACATACCCAAGACGACTCAAAGCTGATACAGACATACCCAAGACAAGTCAAAGCTGATACAGACATACCCAATACAAGTCCAAGCTGATACAGACATACCCAAGACAAGTCAAAGCTGATACAGACATACCCAAGACGACTCAATGTCACATTCTTTCAAAATCGAACCCAGAAGCAGACCAGGACAAGGAGAGTAGGAAGAAGGTGAGTATTTATTTACAAGTGAATGTGAATGGGTAGATATATCCAGGTGGCGTAGCGGGCAGCGGTGGTGAGTTGATGGGAGTAAATAGGTAGATCCAATGGGGTAGCGGAATTCTCCGACGACCAGGCGGGAATGGGGTAAATGATCCGGGTGAGTAACTGAAGACAGAACAAACGGAGGAAAGTTTAAGGCAAGCAATACGCAAAAAAAACAAAAAAAACAATTCTATCCAACTTGAGGCTGATACTATGGCACGACATACTGTTCATGGCTAACGATCCGGCAGGGAATGGATGTCAGGTCTGGGCTTATGAAGGGGAGAGGTGATGATCAGGACAGGTGTGCAGATTACTAATGGGATACAGGTTGCGGGTGAACATCGATCTCCCAACAAGCTAATTCGCCCGGCAACCAGACAGGGTGCGTTCCCGGGCACCGGAAACACACTCCAGGACAGAAACACAGGCAAACACAGACTCAGGAAGCGGGATTTGTGACACTCAAAGCTGATACAGACATACCCAAGACAAGTCAAAGCTGATACAGACATACCCAAGACAAGTCAAAGCTGATACAGACATACCCAAGACAAGTCAATGCTGATACAGACATACCCAAGACAAGTCAAAGCTGATACAGACCTACCCAAGACAAGTCAATGCTGATACAGACATACCCAGGACAAGTCAAAACTGTTACAGACATACCCAAGATGACTCAAAGCTGATACAGACATACCCAAGACAAGTCAAAGCTGATACAGACATACCCAAGACAAGTCAATGCTGATACAGACATACCCAAGACAAGTCAAAGCTGATACAGACATACCCAAGACAAGTCAAAGCTGATACAGACATACCCAAGACAAGTCAATGCTGATACAGACATACCCAAGACAAGTCAAAGCTGATACAGACATACCCAAGACAAGTCAAAGCTGATACAGACATACCCAAGACAAGTCAAAGCTGATACAGACATACCCAAGACAAGTCAAAGCTGATACAGACATACCCAAGACAGGCCAATGCTGATACAGACATACCCAAGACAAGGATATGGGTATGAAGGCACTATCTCTCTTTCTCTCTCTCTCATTCTCTCTTCCACTCTCTTCTTCCCTTCTCTCTTCAGAGCAGGAAATTAGTCAACAGGGTCAAAGTTAGGGGTCAATCCCAGAGGACAAACCTGCCTGTCAAACAAGTCAATGTTTTAACCGTGGATTCTCTTACCAGGAACAGAAAACACCGAAGTCATGCCTTTCTTTTGTTTGTAAAATGGTAGATAGACGTTTTGACTGAAATAAACCAAACATGAAGCTGTTTGCCTGGTTTGGTGTTACAGATGTTTGTCAACGTGTGTAAGAGACTGAGTGGTCTGCTAAATCTCCTAATTCATATTTTATGGTTCAATCGACTCTCAGCATTCCTTAACACGCACACCTGCACTCATACACACACAGTGTCAGGCAGGCTGTCTGGCTGGGGATATTAGGATCAGTGTTGAGTTTCAATCTCCTTTAGATCAAACGCAGAGAACAGAACACTGACCATGTCTTCAGCACACAGCTGTCAGAATCACAGTGGGGAAAGGTATGTGTGTGTGTGTGTGTGTGTGTGTGTGTGTGTGTGTGTGTGTGTGTGTGTGTGTGTGTGTGTGTGTGTGTGTGTGTGTGTGCGTGCGTGCGTGCGTGCGTGTGTGTGTGAAGTTATGCCTAGAACCGATTGAATTAGGATACTTAGCTACAGAATTCTCTCTTACACACAAGCATGCACATGTATACACACACACACACACAGATGGGTATTGCTTTCCATCAGAAATGGAGAGGCCGTAATGAAAGCTCCAGTCTGGATCTTATTCCTCTGTGTAAGAAGCTGAAGAGGAGGGAGCATGGACACAGACACTCACACACTCACACAAAAAAACACCCCCACACACACAGACACACACACACACACACACACACACACACACACACACACACACACACACACACACACACACACGGGTATTGCTTTCCATCAGAAGTGGAGAGGCCGTAATGAAAGCTCCAGTCTATATTTTATTTTCCTCTGTGTAAGAAGCTGAAGAGGAGGGAGCATGGACACACACACACACACACACTCACACAAAAAAACACCCACACACACACACACACTCACACTCACACACACACACACACACACACACACACACACACACACACACACAACACACACACACACACACACACACACACACAGCTGCCGGGAAATGCAGTCAGAAAAAGTGGAAATACTGGGGACGCTTTGTGTTACCCCCCCCCCACACACACACACACACACACACACACACACACACACATAGAGAATACACATAAACAAACAACTCTCTCTCTCCACCCGTTTCTCTCCCCACGGCGGCCTTTCAATAACAAGGCTATGCTCACTGAGTCTGTATATAGTGAAATCTTTCCTTAAGTTTGGGTCAGTCACAGTGGTCAGGTATTCTGCCACTGTGTAGTCTTTGTTTTAAGGCCAAATAGAATTCTAGTTTGCTCTGATTTTTTGTGAATTATTTCCAATGTGTCAAGTAATTCTCTTTTTGTTTCTCATGATTTGGTTGGGTCTAATTGTGCTGCTGTCCTGGGGCTCTGTAGGGTGTGTTTGTGAACAGAGCCCCAGGACCAGCTTGCTTAGGGGACTCTTCTCCAGGTTCATCTCTCTGTAGGTGATGGCTTTGTTATGGAAGGTTTGAGAATGACTTATTTTTAGGCGGTTGTAGTATTTAATTCCTTTCTGGACTTTGATCATTAGCGGGAAGCATCCTAATTCTGCTATGCCTGCATCATTTGATGTTTTGCGAAGGATGTTTTTGCAGAATTCTGCATGCAGTCTCAATTTGGTGTTTGTCCCATTCTGTGAATTCTTGGTTGGTGAGTGGACCCCAGACCTCCCAAACATAAAGGGTAATGGGTTCTGTAACTGATTAAGGTATTTTAAGCCAGATCCTAATTGGGATGTCAAATATTATGTTCCTCTTGATGGCGTAGAAGGCCCTTCTGGCATCTCAGATTATTCACAGTTCTCTCTCTCTCTCTAATTCATTTCAAGGGGCTTTATTGTCATGGGAAACATGTGTTAACATTGCCAAAGCACGTGAGGTACATAATATACAAAGGTGAAATAAACAATAAAAATTAACAGTAAACATTACACATACAGAAGTTTCAAAACAATAAAGACATTACCAATGTCATATTTGTCAGGAATATTACCGACGGTGGCTCCCCTTCTGGTTCAGGTGGCGCTCGGCGGCCAACGCCGGTCTACAGGCTGCTACCAATCCATTGTTCTGTGTTCGTTTGGTTTTGTCTAATTGGTTTCACCTGTTCCTTGTTTGGTTGTTAGGGTGGGGTTATTTAAGTTCGTTTAGCCCGCTTCTGTTTGTGCGGGCTTGTTCATTCTGTATGTGTTAGAGTGGTTAGTGTTTTCATCGGGTTTCACGTTAGGGTACATGTTTGTTTTGTAGTTATACCAGGTTTGGGTATACTATTTTGTTCCTGTGATTATTTTGGACATTAAAGCGTGTTTATCCCACATCCTGCGCTTGACTCCACACCTATTCACTCATTGAGCGTTACAATATTATAGATCTGTATATATATATATATATATACAGTGTTGTAACAATGTACAAATGGTTAAGGAAAATAAATAAGCATAAATATGGGTTGTATTTACAATGGTGTTTGTTCTTCACTGGTTGCCCTTTTCTTGTGGTAACGGGTCATAAATCTTGCTGCTGTGATGGCACACTGTGGGATTTCACCCAGTAGATATGGGAGTTTATCAAAATTGGATTTGTTTTCGAATTCCTTGTGGATCTTTGTAATCTGAGGGAAATATGTCTCTCTAATATGTTCATACATTGGGCAGGAGGTTAGGAAGTGCAGCTCAGTTTCTACCTCATTTTGTGGGCAGTGAGCGCATAGCCTGTCTTCTCTTGAGAGCCATGTCTGCCTACGGCGGCCTTTCTCAATAGCAAGGCTATGCTCACTGAGTCTGTACATACTCAAAGCTTTCCTTAAGTTTGGGTCAGTCACAGTGGTCAGGTATTCTGCCACTGTGTATCCCCATCTATCTCTCTCTCTCTCTTTCTCTCTTTTTTCTCTCTTTGCCTCTCTGTTTCTCTCTCCATCTCTATCCACATCTCTCTCTCTTTCTCTCCCCCTCTCTTTCACTCTGTCTCTCTCTCTCTATCTCTCTCTATTCAATTCAATTCAATTCAAGGGCTTTATTGGCATGGGAAACATGTGTTAACATTGCCAAAGCAAGTGAGGTAGATAATATACAAAGTGAATATATAAAGTGAAAAACAATTTTAAAATTAACAGTAAACATTAGACATACAGAAGTTTCAAAACAATAAAGACATTACAAATGTCATAGTATATACCTATATACAGTGTTTTAACAATGTACAAATGGTTAAAGTACACAAGATAAAATAAATAAGCATAAATATGGGTTGTATTTACAATGGTGTTTGTTCTTCACTGGTTGCCCTTTTCTCGTGGCAACAGGTCACAAATCTTGCTGCTGTGATGGCACACTGTGGAATTTCACTCAGTAGATATGGGAGTTTTTCAAAGTTGGATTTGTTTTCGAATTCCTTGTGGATCTGTGTAATCTGAGGGAAATATGTCTCTCTAATATGGTCATACATTGGGCAGGAGGTTAGGAAGTGCAGCTCAGTTTCCACCTCATTTTGTGGGCAGAGAGCACATATCCTGTATTCTCTTGAGAGCCATGTCTACCTACGGCGGCCTTTCTCAATAGCAAGGCTATGCTCACTGAGTCTGTACATAGTCAAAGCTTTCCTTAATTTTGGGTCAGTCACAGTGGTCAGGTATTCCGCCGCTGTGTACTCTCTGTGTAGGGCCAAATAGCATTCTAGTTTGCTCAGTTTTTTTGTTAATTCTTTCCAATGTGTCAAGTAATTATCTTTTTGTTTTCTCATGATTTGGTTGGGTATAATTGTGTTGCTGTCCTGGGTCTCTGTGGGATGTGTTTGTGTTTGTGAACAGAGCCCCAGGACCAGCTTGCTTAGGGGACTGTTCTCCAGGTTCATCTCTCTGTAGGTGATGGCTTTGTTATGGAAGGTTTGGGAATCGCTTCCTTTTAGGTGGTTATAGAATTTAACGGCTCTTTTCTGGATTTTGATCATTAGTGGGTATCGGCCTAATTCTGCTCTGCATGCATTATTTGGTGTTCTACATTGTACACTGAGGATTTTTTGCAGAATTCTGCGTGCAGAGTCTCAATTTGGTGTTTGTCCCATTTTGTGAAGTCTTGGTTGGTGAGCGTACCCCAGACCTCACAACCATAAAGGGCAATGGGCTCTATGACTGATTCAAGTATTTTTAGCCAAATCCTAATTGGTATGTTGAAATGTATGTTCCTTTTGATGGCATAGAATGCCCTTCTTGCCTTGTCTCTCAGATCGTTCACAGCTTTGTGGAAGTTACCTGTGGCGCTGATGTTTAGGCCAAGGTATGTATAGTTTTTTGTGTGCTCTAGGGCAACAGTGTCTAGATGGAATTTGTATTTGTGGTCCTGGTGACTGGACCGTTTTTGGAACACCATTATTTTGGTCTTACTGAGATTTACTGTCAGGGCCCAGGTCTGACAGAATCTGTGCATAAGATCTAGGTGCTGCTGTAGGCCCTCCTTGGTTGGTGACAGAAGCACCAGATCATCAGCAAACAGCAGACATTTGACTTCGGATTCTGGCAGAGGGAGGCCGGGTGCTGCAGACTTTTCTAGTGCCCGCGCCAATTCGTTGATATATGTTGGAGAGGGTGGGGCTTAAGCTGCATCCCTGTCAAACCCCACGACCCTGTGTGAAGAAATGTGTGTTTTTTGCCAATTTTAACCGCACACTTGTTGTTTGTGTACATGGATTTTATAATATCGTATGTTTTACCCCCAACACCACTTTCCATCAGTTTGTATAGCCGACCCTCATGCCAAATTGAGTCGAAGGCTTTTTTTGAAATCAACAAAGCATGAGAAGACTTCGCCTTTGTTTTGGGTTGTTTGGTTGTCAATTAGGGTGTGCAGGGTGAATACATGGTCTGTTGTAGGGTAATTTGGTAAAAAGCCAATTTGACACTTTCTCAGTACATTGTTTTCATTGAGGAAATGTACAAGTCTGCTGATAATGATAATGCAGAGGATTTTCACAAGGTTACTGTTGACCCATATTCCACAGTAGTTATTGGGGTCAAATTTGTCTCCATTTTTGTGGATTGGGGTGATCAGTCCTTGGTTCCAAATATTGGGGAAGATGTCTCTCTCCCCATCTCTCTCACTCCCCCTCTCTCTATCTCTCTCCCCATCTCTCTCCCCCTCTCTCTCTCCCTCTCTCTCTCCCTCTCTCTCTCCCTCTCTGTCTCTCTCTGTCTCTCTCTATCTGTCTTTCCCCTCTCTCTCTCTCCCTCTCTCTATCTCTCTTCCCATCTCTCTCTCCCGCTTTCTTTCTCTCCCTCTCTTCCCATCTCTCTCTCCCTCTCTCTCTCTCTCTGTCTCTCTGTCTCTCTCTTGTCTCTCTCTCCATCTCCCTCCCCATCTCTCTCTCTCTCCCCCTCTCTCTCACTCCCCCTCTCTCTATCTCTCCCTCTCTCTATCTCTCTCCCCATCTCTCTCCCCCTCTCTCTCTCTCTCTCTCTCCCTCTCTCCCTATCTCTCTTCCCGTCTCTCTCTCTCCCCCTTTCTCTCTCTCCCTCTCTTCCCATCTCTCTCTCCATCTCTCTCCCCCTCTCTCTCTAGCTCTCTATCTCTCTCCCTCTCTCTGTTTCTATCCCCCTCTCTCTCTCTCTCTCTGTCTCTCTCTCCCCTCTCTCTCTCACTCTCTCTCTCTCTGTCTGTCTCTCTCTCTCCCTCTCTCTCTCTCCCCCTCTCCCTCTCTCCCTCTCAGTTGATTGATGCCCTGTGTATACTCCTCTCTCCCTATCTATCTCTCTCCCCCTCTCTGTCTCTCTCTCTCCCCCTCTCAATCCATCTCTCTCTGCCTCTCTCTCTCTCCCCCCCTCTCTCTCTCACTCCCTCTCTTCCCATCTCTCTCTCTCTCTCTTCCCATCTCTCTCTCTCTCTCTCCCCCTCTCTCTCTCTGGCTCTCTATCTCCCTCTCTCTCTCTCTCTCTCCCCCTCTCTCTCTCCCCCTCTCCCTCTCTCCCTCTCCCTCTCTCCCTCTCAGTTGATTGATGCCCTGTGTATACTTCTCTCTCCCTGTCTATCTCTCTCTGTCTCTCCCTCTCTCTCTCTCCCCCTCTTTCTCTAGCTCTCTCTGTCTGTCTCTCTCTCTCCCTCTGTCTGTCTCTCTCTTTCCCCCCCCTCTCTCTCTCCCCCTCTCTCCCTCTCTCTCTCTCCCTTTCTCTATCTCTCTTCCCATCTCTCCCTCTCCCTCTCTTCCCATCTCTCCCTCTCCCTCTCTTCCCATCTCTCTCTCTCTATCTCTCTCCCCCTCTCTCTCTCTCTGGCTCTCTGTCTCTCTTCCTCTCTCTCTCTCTCTCTCTGACTCTCTCTCTCCCCCCCTCTCTCTCTCTCTCTCTCTGTCCCCCTCTCTCTCCCTCTCTGTCTCTCTCTCCCCCTCTCTCTCTCTCTCTGTCTCTCTCTACCCCTCTCTCTCTCTCTCTCTCACTCTTCCCATCTCTCTCTCCCCCTTTCTCTCTCTCCCTCTCTCCCCATATCTCTCTATCTCTCTCCCCCTCTCTCTCTGGCTCTCTCTCTACCTCTCTCTCTCTCTCTGTCTCTCTCCCCTCTTTCTCTCTCTCTCTGTCTCTGTCTCTCTCCCCCTCTCTCTCTCTCTCTCTGTCTCGCTCTCTCTGTCTCTCTCCCCCCCCCTCTCTCTCTCTCCCCCTCTCTCTCCCTCTCAGATGATTGATGCCCTGTGTATACCCCTCTCTCCCTCTCTCTCTCTCCCCCTCTCTGTCTCTCTCTCCCTCTCTCTCTCTCCCCCTCTCTCTCCCTCTCACTTGATTAATGCCCTGTGTATACTCCTCTGTCTCTCTTTTTCTCTCTCCTTCCCTCCCTCTCTCTTTTGATTGATGCATTGTGTGGATTGTCCTGTACTGAGCAGAGCTCCATCATCCTGTGGTTTGTGTAAATAAAGACTGGGCAGATGCCAGCTCACACACTAACACACACACACACACACACACACACACACACAGGCAGTTGGCATGAGGTACAGAGCTGTGGACTGGCACTGGGTGGGTATGCTGGTCTGTGTATGGGAGAAAGAACACATGCCATAACAAGATTAAATCAAAACAAAGAGAGATGGGTGGATTGGGAAAGAGGAGGGGATGGTGGGTCATTCAAGGTAATTACTACATCACAAGGTCATTACTACAGCACAGGGTTATTACTACAGCACAGGGTTATTACTACAGCACAATGTTATTACTACAGCACAATGTTATTACTACAGCACAAGGTTATTACTACAGCGCAGGGTTATTACTACAGCACAGGGTTATTACTACAGCACGAGGTTATTACCACAGCACACGGTTATTACTACAGCACACGGTTATTACTACAGCACAAGTTATTACTACAGCACAAGTTATTACTACAGCACACGGTTATTACTACAGCACAAGGTTATTACTACTGCACGAGGTTATTACTAAAGCACAAGGTTATTACTACAGCACAGGTTTATTACCACAGCACAAGGTTATTACTAAAGTACAAGGTTATTACTACAGCACAGGGTTATTAAAACAGCACAAGGTTATTACTACAGCACAAGGTTATTACTACTGCACGAGGTTATTACTAAAGCACAAAGTTATTACTACAGCACAGGTTTATTACCACAGCACAAGGTTATTACTAAAGTACAAGGTTATTACTACAGCACAGGGTTATTAAAACAGCACAAGGTTATTACTACAGCACGAGGTTATTACTACAGCACACGGTTATTACTACAGCACGAGGTTATTACTACAGCACGAGGTTATTACTACAGCACAAGGTTATTACTACAGCACAAGTTATTACTACAGCACAAGGTTATTACTACAGCACAAGGTTATTACTACTGCACAAGGTTATTACTAAAGCACAAGGTTATTACTACAGCACAGGGTTATTAAAACAGCACAAGGTTACTACTACAGCACAAGGTATTACCACAGCACAAGGTTATTACTACAGCACAAGTTTATTACTACAGCATGAGGTTATTACTACAGCACAAGGTTATTACTACAGCACAGGGTTATTAAAACAGCACAAGGTTACTACTATAGCACAAGGTTATTACTACAGCACAGGTTTATTACTACAGCACACGGTTATTACTACAGCACAAGTTATTACTACAGCACAAGGTTATTACTACAGCACAAGTTTATTACTACAGCATGAGGTTATTACTACAGCACAAGGTTATTACTACAGCACAGGGTTATTAAAACAGCACACGGTTATTACTACAGCACACGGTTATTACTACAGCACACGGTTATTACTACAGCACACGGTTATTACTACAGCACACGGTTATTACTACAGCACACGGTTATTACTACAGCACAAGGTTATTACTACAGCACAGGGTTATTAAAACAGCACAAGGTTACTACTATAGCACAAGGTTATTACTACAGCACAGGTTTATTACTACAGCACACGGTTATTACTACAGCACAAGTTATTACTACAGCACAAGGTTATTACTACAGCACAAGTTTATTACTACAGCATGAGGTTATTACTACAGCACAAGGTTATTACTACAGCACAGGGTTATTAAAACAGCACAAGGTTACTACTATAGCACAAGGTTATTACTACAGCACAAGGTTATTACTACAGCACACGGTCATTACTACAGCACACGGTCATTACTACAGCACACGGTCATTACTACAGCACACGGTCATTACTACAGCACACGGTCATTACTACAGCACACGGTCATTACTACAGCACACGGTCATTACTACAGCACACGGTCATTACTACAGCACACGGTTATTACTACAGCACACGGTTATTACTACAGCACACGGTTATTACTACAGCACACGGTTATTACTACAGCACACGGTTATTACTACAGCACAAGGTTATTACTACAGCACAGGGTTATTAATACAGCACGAGGTTATTACTACAGCACACGGTTATTACTACAGCACACGGTTATTACTACAGCACACGGTTATTACTACAGCACAAGTTATTACTACAGCACAAGTTATTACCACAGCACAAGGTTATTACTACAGCACAAGGTTATTACTACTGCACAAGGTTATTACTAAAGCACAAGGTTATTACTACAGCACAGGTTTATTACTACAGCACAAGGTTATTACTACAGCACAAGGTTACTACTACAGCACAAGGTTATTCCTACAGCATGAGGTTATTACTACAGCACACGGTTATTACTACAGCACAAGGTTATTACTACAGCATGAGGTTATTACTTCAGCACAAGGTTATTACTACAGCACAGGGTTATTACTACAGCATGAGGTTATTACTACAGCACAAGGTTACTACCACAGCACAAGGTTATTACTGCAGCACGAGGTTATTACTACAGCACACGGTTATTACTACAGCACAAGGTTATTACTACAGCACAAGGTTATTACTACAGCACAGGGTTATTACTACAGCACAAGGTTACTACTACAGCACAAGGTTATTCCTACAGCATGAGGTTATTACTACAGCACACGGTTATTACTACAGCACAATGTTATTACTACAGCATGAGGTTATTACTTCAGCACAAGGTTATTACTACAGCACAGGGTTATTACTACAGCATGAGGTTATTACTACAGCACACGGTTATTACTACAGCACACGGTTATTACTACAGCACACGGTTATTAATACAGCACAAGGTTATTACTACAGCACAGGGTTATTAAAACAGCACACGGTTACTACTACAGCACAAGGGTATTACTGCAGCGCGAGGTTATTACTACAGCACAAGGTTATTACTACAGCACAGGGTTATTACTACAGCACAAGGTTATTACTACAGCATAAGGTTATTACTAAAGCACAAGTTTATTACTACAGTATGAGGCTCTCACTGCAGCACACGGTTATTACTACAGCACAAGTTATTACTACAGCACAAGGTCATTACTGCAGCACAAGGTTATTACTAAAGTACAAGGTTATTACTACAGCACAGGGTTATTAAAACAGCACAAGGTTATTACTACAGCATGAGGTTATTACTACAGCACACGGTTATTACTACAGCACAAGGTTATTACTACAGCACGAGGTTATTACTACAGCACAAGGTTATTACTACAGCACAAGTTATTACTACAGCACAAGGTTATTACTACAGCACAAGGTTATTACTACTGCACAAGGTTATTACTAAAGCACAAGGTTATTACTACAGCACAGGGTTATTAAAACAGCACAAGGTTACTACTACAGCACAAGGTATTACTACAGCACAAGGTTATTACTACAGCACAAGTTTATTACTACAGCATGAGGTTATTACTACAGCACAAGGTTATTACTACAGCACAGGGTTATTAAAACAGCACAAGGTTACTACTATAGCACAAGTTTATTACTACAGCACAGGTTTATTACTACAGCACACGGTTATTACTACAGCACAAGTTATTACTACAGCACAAGGTTATTACTACAGCACAAGTTTATTACTACAGCATGAGGTTATTACTACAGCACAAGGTTATTACTACAGCACAGGGTTATTAAAACAGCACAAGGTTACTACTATAGCACAAGGTTACTACTACAGCACAAGGTTATTACTACAGCACACGGTCATTACTACAGCACACGGTCATTACTACAGCACACGGTCATTACTACAGCACACGGTCATTACTACAGCACACGGTCATTACTACAGCACACGGTCATTACTACAGCACACGGTCATTACTACAGCACACGGTTATTACTACAGCACACGGTCATTACTACAGCACACGGTTATTACTACAGCACACGGTTATTACTACAGCACACGGTTATTACTACAGCACACGGTTATTACTACAGCACACGGTTATTACTACAGCACAAGGTTATTACTACAGCACAGGGTTATTAATACAGCATGAGGTTATTACTACAGCACACGGTTATTACTACAGCACACGGTTATTACTACAGCACAAGTTATTACTACAGCACAAGTTATTACTACAGCACAAGGTTATTACTACAGCACAAGGTTATTACTACTGCACAAGGTTATTACTAAAGCACAAGGTTATTACTACAGCACAGGTTTATTACTACAGCATAAGGTTATTACTATAGCACAAGGTTATTACTACAGCACAAGGTTACTACTACAGCACAAGGTTATTCCTACAGCATGAGGTTATTACTACAGCACACGGTTATTACTACAGCACAAGGTTATTACTACAGCATGAGGTTATTACTTCAGCACAAGGTTATTACTACAGCACAGGGTTATTACTACAGCATGAGGTTATTACTACAGCACAAGGTTACTACCACAGCACAAGGTTATTACTGCAGCACGAGGTTATTACTACAGCACACGGTTATTACTACAGCACAAGGTTATTACTACAGCACAAGGTTATTACTACAGCACAGGGTTATTACTACAGCACAAGGTTATTACTACAGCATAAGGTTATTACTAAAGCACAAGGTTATTACTACAGTATGAGGCTCTCACTGCAGCACACGGTTATTACTACAGCACAAGTTATCACTACAGCACAAGGTCATTACTGCAGCACAAGGTTATTACTAAAGTACAAGGTTATTACTACAGCACAGGGTTATTAAAACAGCACAAGGTTATTACTACAGCATGAGGTTATTACTACAGCACACGGTTATTACTACAGCACAAGGTTATTACTACAGCACGAGGTTATTACTACAGCACGAGGTTATTACTACAGCACCAGTTATTACTACAGCACAAGGTTATTACTACAGCACAAGGTTATTACTACTGCACAAGGTTATTACTAAAGCACAAGGTTATTACTACATCACAGGGTTATTAAAACAGCACAAGGTTACTACTACAGCGCAAGGTTATTACTACAGCACAAGTTATTACTACAGCACAAGGTTATTACTACAGCACAAGGTTATTACTACTGCACAAGGTTATTACTAAAGCACAAGGTTATTACTACAGCACAGGGTTATTAAAACAGCACAAGGTTACTACTACAGCACAAGGTATTACTACAGCACAAGGTTATTACTAAAGCACAAGGTTATTACTACAGCACAGGTTTATTACTACAGCATAAGGTTATTACTATAGCACAAGGTTATTACTACAGCACAAGGTTACTACTACAGCACAAGGTTATTCCTACAGCATGAGGTTATTACTACAGCACACGGTTATTACTACAGCACAAGGTTATTACTACAGCATGAGGTTATTACTTCAGCACAAGGTTATTACTACAGCACAGGGTTATTACTACAGCATGAGGTTATTACTACAGCACAAGGTTACTACCACAGCACAAGGTTATTACTGCAGCACGAGGTTATTACTACAGCACACGGTTATTACTACAGCACAAGGTTATTACTACAGCACAAGGTTATTACTACAGCACAGGGTTATTACTACAGCACAAGGTTATTACTACAGCATAAGGTTATTACTAAAGCACAAGGTTATTACTACAGTATGAGGCTCTCACTGCAGCACACGGTTATTACTACAGCACAAGGTTATTACTACAGCACAAGTTTATTACTACAGCATGAGGTTATTACTACAGCACAAGGTTATTACTACAGCACAGGGTTATTAAAACAGCACAAGGTTACTACTATAGCACAAGGTTATTACTACAGCACAAGGTTATTACTACAGCACACGGTCATTACTACAGCACACGGTCATTACTACAGCACACGGTCATTACTACAGCACACGGTCATTACTACAGCACACGGTCATTACTACAGCACACGGTCATTACTACAGCACACGGTCATTACTACAGCACACGGTCATTACTACAGCACACGGTCATTACTACAGCACACGGTTATTACTACAGCACACGGTTATTACTACAGCACACGGTTATTACTACAGCACACGGTTATTACTACAGCACACGGTTATTACTACAGCACACGGTTATTACTACAGCACAGGGTTATTAATACAGCATGAGGTTATTACTACAGCACACGGTTATTACTACAGCACACGGTTATTACTACAGCACAAGTTATTACTACAGCACAAGGTTATTACTACAGCACAAGGTTATTACTACTGCACAAGGTTATTACTACTGCACAAGGTTATTACTAAAGCACAAGGTTATTACTACAGCACAGGTTTATTACTACAGCATAAGGTTATTACTATAGCACAAGGTTATTACTACAGCACAAGGTTACTACTACAGCACAAGGTTATTCCTACAGCATGAGGTTATTACTACAGCACACGGTTATTACTACAGCACAAGGTTATTACTACAGCATGAGGTTATTACTTCAGCACAAGGTTATTACTACAGCACAGGGTTATTACTACAGCATGAGGTTATTACTACAGCACAAGGTTACTACCACAGCACAAGGTTATTACTGCAGCACGAGGTTATTACTACAGCACACGGTTATTACTACAGCACAAGGTTATTACTACAGCACAAGGTTATTACTACAGCACAGGGTTATTACTACAGCACAAGGTTATTACTACAGCATAAGGTTATTACTAAAGCACAAGGTTATTACTACAGTATGAGGCTCTCACTGCAGCACACGGTTATTACTACAGCACAAGTTATCACTACAGCACAAGGTCATTACTGCAGCACAAGGTTATTACTAAAGTACAAGGTTATTACTACAGCACAGGGTTATTAAAACAGCACAAGGTTATTACTACAGCATGAGGTTATTACTACAGCACACGGTTATTACTACAGCACAAGGTTATTACTACAGCACGGGGTTATTACTACAGCACGAGGTTATTACTACAGCACCAGTTATTACTACAGCACAAGGTTATTACTACAGCACAAGGTTATTACTACTGCACAAGGTTATTACTAAAGCACAAGGTTATTACTACATCACAGGGTTATTAAAACAGCACAAGGTTACTACTACAGCGCAAGGTTATTACTACAGCACAAGTTATTACTACAGCACAAGGTTATTACTACAGCACAAGGTTATTACTACTGCACAAGGTTATTACTAAAGCACAAGGTTATTACTACAGCACAGGGTTATTAAAACAGCACAAGGTTACTACTACAGCACAAGGTATTACTACAGCACAAGGTTATTACTAAAGCACAAGGTTATTACTACAGCACAGGTTTATTACTACAGCATAAGGTTATTACTATAGCACAAGGTTATTACTACAGCACAAGGTTACTACTACAGCACAAGGTTATTCCTACAGCATGAGGTTATTACTACAGCACACGGTTATTACTACAGCACAAGGTTATTACTACAGCATGAGGTTATTACTTCAGCACAAGGTTATTACTACAGCACAGGGTTATTACTACAGCATGAGGTTATTACTACAGCACAAGGTTACTACCACAGCACAAGGTTATTACTGCAGCACGAGGTTATTACTACAGCACACGGTTATTACTACAGCACAAGGTTATTACTACAGCACAAGGTTATTACTACAGCACAGGGTTATTACTACAGCACAAGGTTATTACTACAGCATAAGGTTATTACTAAAGCACAAGGTTATTACTACAGTATGAGGCTCTCACTGCAGCACACGGTTATTACTACAGCACAAGGTCATTACTGCAGCACAAGGTTATTACTAAAGTACAAGGTTATTACTACAGCACAGGGTTATTAAAACAGCACAAGGTTATTACTACAGCATGAGGTTATTACTACAGCACACGGTTATTACTACAGCACAAGGTTATTACTACAGCACGAGGTTATTACTACAGCACGAGGTTATTACTACAGCACAAGGTTATTACTACAGCACCAGTTATTACTACAGCACAAGGTTATTACTACAGCACAAGGTTATTACTACTGCACAAGGTTATTACTAAAGCACAAGGTTATTACTACATCACAGGGTTATTAAAACAGCACAAGGTTACTACTACAGCGCAAGGTTATTACTACAGCACAAGTTATTACTACAGCACAAGGTTATTACTACAGCACAAGGTTATTACTACTGCACAAGGTTATTACTAAAGCACAAGGTTATTACTACAGCACAGGGTTATTAAAACAGCACAAGGTTACTACTACAGCACAAGGTATTACTACAGCACAAGGTTATTACTACAGCACAAGTTTATTACTACAGCATGAGGTTATTACTACAGCACAAGGTTATTACTACAGCACAGGGTTATTAAAACAGCACAAGGTTACTACTATAGCACACGGTTATTACTACAGCACACGTTTATTACTACAGCACACGGTTATTACTACAGCACACGGTTATTACTACAGCACAAGGTTATTACTACAGCACACGGTCATTACTACAGCACACGGTTATTACTACAGCACACGGTTATTACTACAGCACACGGTTATTACTACAGCACAAGGTTATTACTACAGCACACGGTTATTACTACAGCACACGGTTATTACTACAGCACACGGTTATTACTACAGCACACGGTTATTACTACAGCACACGGTTATTACTACAGCACACGGTTATTACTACAGCACACGGTTATTACTACAGCACAAGGTTATTACTACAGCACACGGTTATTACTACAGCACACGGTCATTACTACAGCACACGGTCATTACTACAGCACACGGTCATTACTACAGCACACGGTTATTACTACAGCACACGGTTATTACTACAGCACACGGTTATTACTACAGCACAAGGTTATTACTACAGCACACGGTCATTACTACAGCACACGGTTATTACTACAGCACAAGGTTATTACTACAGCACACGGTTATTACTACAGCACAAGGTTATTACTACAGCACACGGTTATTACTACAGCACACGGTTATTACTACAGCACAAGGTTATTACTACAGCACACGGTTATTACTACAGCACACGGTCATTACTACAGCACACGGTCATTACTACAGCACACGGTTATTACTACAGCACACGGTTATTACTACAGCACAAGGTTATTACTACAGCACAAGGTTATTACTACAGCACACGGTTATTACTACAGCACACGGTTATTACTACAGCACAAGGCTATTACTACAGCACAAGGCTATTACTACAGCACACGGTTATTACTACAGCACACGGTTATTACTACAGCACACGGTTATTACTACAGCACACGGTTATTACTACAGCACACGGTTATTACTACAGCACAAGGTTATTACTACAGCACAAGCATGAGAATGCCTGAGGATCTCTCTCTCTCCAATCTCTCTCTCAATTCAATTAAATTTGCTTTATCTATTTATTTATTAAATAATTAAATATGTATTTATGTATCTATTTATGTATCTATTCTCTCTCTCAACAGGCAGAAGGATGCATTCATAGTGAGATAACCTCCCATAGCCTTCGTCACCGAAGGCACACAGCCAAACCAACAACAGAAAGATCTTGCCAAAAGTGTTGCTTGGAAAAATAACCACGAACCGAACTACCAAACAAGCCACTCTGCCTAATACCATCTTTTGCTTAAGCTACAAAATATAATTAGAGATGGTGAGAGAGAGAGAAAGACATAGAGAGAAAGAGGTAGAATGAGAGAAAGAGTGAGGGAGCGAGAGGGAAATACAAAGCAAGTCCTACCCTGGTGACCAGAAAACACACTGTGCCCACTATGGAAAAAGCCATAGGACACAAAGGTCCAAAAGCCATCTGGGCTACCTCGCTACGCTACATTCAGAGACAATGGGGGCACATGCAATGACCCATATCCCAGCCAGGGCCATCTGCTCCTGGGGAGAGTGCGTGGGAGAGTCAGGGGACCCCAGACATACAGGGCAAGTCTCACCAGTCCATATTATAAAGTATGAGATAAACAAAAAGGAAAGGCAATAGTGGAAAAGGTTTCGTCAGCAAAGAATGGGAATAGATCTGTAGTCTTCCTCAGGCAGTGTAGAGCCCTCCCATTACACCCAGTGTGTACCCGCACTCTTAGAAAAAAAGGTGCTATCAAGAACCAAAAAGGGTTCTTCGGCTGTCCTCATAGGAGAACCCTTTGAAGAACCCCTTTTGGTTCCAGGTAAAACCCATTTGGTTCTAGGTAGAACCATTTTGGGTTCCATGTAAAACCCTTTTCACAGAGGGTTCTAAATAAAACCCAAAATAGTTCTACCTGGAACCAAAAAGGGTTATTCATGGAACCTACAAAGGGTTCTCCTATGGGGAAGAACCCTTTTGGAAGCCTTTGTTCTAAGAGTGCTTTACAGGCCCCAGTAGACCCAGTGTGTGTCCACATTACAGTACAATCTGGTCTTACTGGCAATATGACCACATGTATCCATTATGTGTATTATTCATGACCAACAATGGTCTAGGACGAGTTTTGGGGGAAAGAGAAGAGAGATGGAGAGAAACAACTATTTAATTCATACAACACACACACAAACACACACACACACACACACACACATTTATCACTGGAAATGAAAAAGGTTAGAAGGGTGACAGAGATATTGAGGGACAGAAAGAGAGCGTGTGTACGGAATGTGTTGAGTGGAGCTCGTGACACAATGAAGCTGTGTGTGAGAGACACAGGCTCTGGCAGGACAGACAGTGTCAACTGGCAGAGCAGAGAGGGGCTAGGCCCACTGGGAACCCAGGTGTGCAGGGCAAACACATACACACACAGAAACTTTATAAACGCACAACCGCGCACAAACACACACACATGCAAATCTCTCTAGCGCGCGCTCAAAAAGTTACGCAATTCACTTACCATTGGACCTAAGGACTTTCCAGCTTTCAATATGAGTGAATGAATACATTTGACCACACATTCTTCTCATGTTTCTCATATTGTCCTCTCACACAATTACTGTAGTTACTAGACAGTTACTGTAGTTACCAGACAGCTACTGTAGGTACTATACAGTTACTGTAGTTACTAGACATTTACTGTAGTTACTGTAGTTACTAGACAATTACTGTAGTTACTAGACAGTTACTGTAGTTACTAGACAATTACTGTTTGTCAGGACCCGGTTACGAACCTGGGTCTCCGGAGTGAGAAACAGTCACTTAAACCAACTGAGCCACGAATAGTCAGCAGAACCCAGAAGATGAGGCAGACACAGCAGTACTTAAGACGGTGTATTTAATTAGGTAAAAAGGAGAAGTCCTTAAATACAAAAATGGCAAATCCAAAAGGTGGTAGGAATAGCACAAAAAAAGCCTCAAGAGACACTCAAAAACAAAAACAGAATTCCACAAGAGCATCCACCGGAATCGACAAGAAAACACAGAACACTAGGGCTGGGTGCTAACATACAAACACAGAGCACAGAACTGAGGGAAACTAAGGGTTTAAATACAATCAGGGTAAACGAGGTACAGGTGCAAATAATAATGGGGAACAAGGGAAAAAACATAAGGTCAAAAAGCACAATGGGGGCATCTAGTGACCAAAACCCGGAACAACCCTGGCCAAATCCTGACAGAATCCCCCCCCTAGGAACGGCTCCTGACGTTCCTACCAGCTCTCTCAGGGTGGAGGGCCCTGAACTGACGAATGAGGTCAGGATCCAGGATGTCTTTGGCAGGACCCCAGGAGCGCTCCTCGGGACCGTAGCCTTCCCAGTCCATCAGATACTGCCAGGACCGCTGCACCCGGCGGGAATCCAGTATCCGATGGACGGTATAAGCCGGCTGGCCTCCAATGACACGAGGCGGAGGGGGAGGTCTGTCTGCCGGGACAAGGGGAGAAAAAACAACAGGTTTTAACAATGAAATGTGAAATGTGGGATTAATCTTAAGGGATCTGGGTAAGTGTAGGCGATAAGAAACTGGGTTAACTCTCCTGGCAACCTTGAAGGGACCGATGTATTTCTGGGACAGCTTGCGAGACTCCACCCGTAGAGGTAAGTTTCTTGTGGAGAGCCAGACTCTCTGGCCGGGGCGCAGGGTAGGCCCGGGACGGCGACGTATGTTGGCTTGTTGTTGGTACCTCTGTGAGAACGCATAAGATTAAGACGGGTCTTCCTCCACATAAGCCGACAGCGTCTGACGAACTTCAAGGCTGAAGGCACTCTGACTTCTGCCTCCTGGTCCGGGAACAATGGAGGAGCATAGCCAAACTGACACTCGTGCGGGGACATACCAGTGGAGGAGGAGCGCAAGGTGTTGTGCGCGTATTCGGCCCAAACAATAAAGGATGACCATGTGGACGGGTTGTCACGAGTCATACATCGGAGGGTGGTTTCCAGCTCTTGATTCATCCTCTCTGTTTGGCCGTTGGATTCCGGATGGTACCCTGAAGATAGACTGGCAGAAGCCCCCATGAGTTGGCAGAAGGCCTTCCAAAACCTTGAGGCGAACTGGGGACCTCTGTCAGAAACCATATCTTGAGGAATGCCGAAGACTCGGAACACATGATTAATTACCAACTCAGCCGTTTCCTTGGCAGAAGGTAACTTAGTCAGAGGGACGAACCTGGCCGCCTTTGAAAACCTGTCGATTATGACTAGGATAGTAGTATTGCCATGGGATGGAGGAAGTCCAGTAATAAAGTCCAATGAGATATGGGACCAGGGTCTGTGGGGAACAGGTAAAGGGTGAAGGAGTCCTTGAGGGCGGAGGTGAGAAGATTTGCCCTGGCAGCACACGGGACAGGCATTGACGAAAGTGGCAACGTCTTCTCTTATGGTAGGCCACCAGAACTTACGCTGGATGAACTCCAAGGTGTGACCTACGCCCGGATGACAGGTGAGGCGAGAGGAGTGCCCCCACAGAAGGACCTGAGTCCTCACTGCCTTGGGGACAAACAACCGATTGGCAGGACCTCCTTTCGGGTCCGGTTCGCTAGCTTGAGCACGTCTCACGGTATCCTCAACTTGCCACGAGATCGGAGCCACAATCTTAGCAGCAGGAAGGACAGGCATGTCCGTGTCATCTCGAATGGCAGGAGCGTAGACTCGGGACAGGGCATCCGGTTTGAGATTCTTCGACCCGGGCCGATAGGTGAGGATAAACTGGAATCGATTGAAGAAAAGAGACCATCTAGCTTGTCTAGAGTTCAACCGCTTCGCCTGCTGGATATACTCCAGATTTTTGTGGTCCGTAAGCACTTGAAACGGGTGAGAAGCCCCCTCGAGCCAGTGTCTCCATTCCTTCAATGCCATCTTAACCGCTAGGAGTTCACGATCCCCACATCGTAGTTCCTCTCAGTCGGGGTAAGCCGGTGTGAGAAGAAAGCGCACGGATGAAGCTTCTTGTCTTCACCCCTCTGAGACAGGACAGCTCAAACACCAACCTCTGATGCGTCTACCTCCACCACAAATGGTTCATCCGTAGTCGGTAGTATCAGGATGGGAGCAGAGAGAACGCGCTGCTTGAGTCCTTGGAAGGCCGTCTCAGCTTCTCTTCCCCACAAAAACCTTGCATTGCCACCCTTGGTTAAAGCTGAGAGAGGGCTGCCACCAAGCTGAAGTTCTTGATGAACTTGCGGTAAAAGTTTGTGAAGCCCAGGAAACGCTGAACTTCCTTAACGGATTTGGGGGTGGGCCAATCCGCTACCGCCCCTACCTTCCTGGGGTCCATTTGGACTCGACCGGGTTCCACTACAAATCCCAGGAATTGTACTCGGGATGAATGGAATTCACATTTTTCCGGCTTAACGTACAGATGGCTGTACAGGAGGTGTTTGAGTACTTGTCTGACATGCTTAGTGTGTTCTTGAAGGGAGCTCGAAAAGATGAGGATGTCATCCAAGTAAACGAACACAAAAATGTTAAGCATATCCCTAAGCACATCGTTTATGAGCGCTTGGAACACCGCTGGGGCGTTGGTCAGGCCGAAGGGCATCACCAAGTATTCATAGTGACCAGTAGGCGTGTTGAAAGCGGTCTTCCACTCGTCACCAGGTCTGATCCGCACAAGATGGTATGCGTTCCGCAGGTCAAGCTTAGTGAAAACAACTGCTTCCTGGAGCAGCTCGAAGGCTGTGGCCATAAGGGGTAGCGGGTAACGGTTACGGACGGTTATGGCATTGAGTCCCCGGTAGTCGATGCAAGGACGTAATCCACCGTCTTTCTTGGCCACAAAGAAAAACCCTGCTCCCGCCGGGGGGTGGATGGACGCATGAGGCCTGCTTCCAGAGCGTCCTTGATGTAGGTATCCATAGCAGCTCGTTCGGGTGGAGATAGGGAAAAGATCCGACCCCTGGGGGGGCAAGTGCCCGGAAACAGGTCGATGGGGCAATCGTAAGGTCTATGGGGTGGTAGCATGGTGGCCCTCTGTTTGCTAAACACCAGTTTGAGGTCATGGTAACACTCGGGAACAGGTCGATGGATTCTAAAGACTCGGGAGTAGAACTCGGGGAATTCTGGAAAATACAAGTAGCTTGGCACGTAGGACCCCACTGCTTGATAGTGCCCACAGACCAGTCGATGTGAGGGTTATGGCTGTGAAGCCAGGGGTATCCAAGGACGAGAGGGAACTCGGAACAGGAGATCAAATGAAAGTTCATCAATTCCTGGTGTTGTGAAACTGAAAGTCTCAAGGAGGTAGTGACATGAGTGACAAGTCCAGATCCCAAAGGGCTTCCATCCAATGTAGTTACCCTCATGGGTTCACTTAGAGGTTCAGAGGGAACGCCATTCTCCTTCGCCCAGACACCATCCATGAAGTTACCTGCGGCTCCAGAGTCTACCAAGGCTTGAAGGTGAAGCTTGTGGTTGTCCCAGGAGAGGGTGACTGGAATGAGCAGACGGGAGTTGGACGGATGGGAGGAGGTTATGTTTCCCGTTACAGTTCCCCCGGTCTGTACGGGACAGAGCGTTTCCCTGGAGCCCGGGACACGTGGAACGGAAATGGCCCGGTTTGCCGCAATATAGACAGCGTCGCTCCCTCATCCGGCGGTCTCTCTCAGCCTGGGAGATGCGTCCAATCTGCATGGGTTCCGATGGAGCCAGCGAGGATAAAGGTGGGGACTCGGAGCTGGGACTGATAGGGGCTAGAGGTCTACGGTTGAGTTCTCTCTCTCTCAGACGCTGGTCAATGCGTGAGGCCAACTTGATCAGGGACTCGAGATTGTCCGGTGGTTCCCGAGTGGCCAGTTCATCTTGGATAGTGTCGGAAAGGCCTTTCAGAAAGCACACCGTGAGCGCCTCGTTGTTCCAGCCACTTGCTGCTGCCACCGTGCGGAACTGGATGGCATAGTCCGTCACGCTGCGCCAACCTTGGTGGAGAGTCAGGAGCTGTTTGGCTGAGTCAGAACCACTGCTTGGGCCTTGAAACACTCGTTTGAATTCCTCAGCAAAGGCAGAGTAGCTGGCACAGCAGGAACTATGGGCATCCCACACAGCAGTAGCCCAGGCCAGGGCTTTTTCCGACAGCAGGGTGATGATATAAGCGATCTTAGACCGGTCGGTGGGAAACGACGAGGGTTGTAGCTCAAAGGAGAGAGAACATTGGGTGAGAAACCCTTTACAAGCACTTGGATCACCTGAGAACCGTTGGGGAGGTGGAAGACGAGGTTCAGCCAGGGGGTTAACTGCCATGGGTACGTGAATCTGAGGTACTGGGACGGGAACTGTTGCCGGGGTAAGACGATCAGATATTTGCTTAATGGAAGTCAGCATCTCCGACAGAAGATGAGAATGTCTAGCCATTAAGGCCTCTTGCTGAACCAGGGCGGCTTCGTGGCGTTGGACAGTCTCCTGGTGGTGGGACAGCATGGCAAAAAGGTCCTGGGAACTGGCTGCCTCTGGGTTCATTTTTGGCTCTGTGTTTCTGTCAGGACCCGGTTACGAACCTGGGTCTCCGGAGTGAGAAACAGTCACTTAACCAACTGAGCCATGAATAGTCAGCAGAACCCAGAAGATGAGGCAGACACAGCAGTACTTAAGACGGTGTATTTAATTAAGTAAAAAGGAGAAGTCCTTAAATACAAAAATGGCAAATCCAAAAGGTGGTAGGAATAGCACAAAAAAAGCCTCAAGAGACACTCAAAAACAAAAACAGAATTCCACAAGAGCATCCACCGGAATCGACAAGAAAACACAGAACACTAGGGCTGGGTGCTAACATACAAACACAGAGCACAGAACTGAGGGAAACTAAGGGTTTAAATACAATCAGGGTAAACGAGGTACAGGTGCAAATAATAATGGGGAACAAGGGAAAAAACATAAGGTCAAAAAGCACAATGGGGGCATCTAGTGACCAAAACCCGGAACAACCCTGGCCAAATCCTGACACTGTTGTTACCAGACAATTACTGTAGTTACTAGAGAGTTACGGTAGTTACTAGAGAGTTACTGTATCAAATCAAATTTCATTTGTCACAAACACATGGTTAGCAGGTGTTAATGCGAGTGTAGCAAAATGCTTGTACTTCCAGTTCTGACCATGCAGTAATATCTAACAAGTAATCTAACAAGTTCACAACAACTACCTTAAACACACAAGTGTAAAGGAATGAATAAGATTATGTACATGAAAATATATGGATGAGCGATGGCCGAATAGCATAGGCAAGATGCAGTAAATGTCGTTCCACTTCATGATTGAGGGGGCCGAATACTTTCGCAAGGCACTGTACATGAGATGAGTAATGTAGGGTATGTAAACATTACATAAAGTGGGTAGTGATACATTTATTACATCCAATTTTTAATTATTAAAAGTGGCTAGAGATTTGAGTCAGTATGTTGGCAGCAGCCACTTAATGTTGGTGATGGCTGTTTAACATTCTGATGGCCTTGAAATAGAAGCTGTTTTTCAGTCTCTCCGTCCCAGATTTCATGCACCTGTACTGACCTCGCCTTCTGGATGATAGCTGGTTAACAGGCAGTGGCTCGGGTGGTTGTTGACCTTGATGATCTTTATGGCCTTCCTGTGACATGGGGTGGTGTAGGTGTCCTGGAGGGCAGGTAGTTTGCCCCCTGTGATGCGTTGTGCAGACCTCACAACCCTCTGGAGAGCCTTACGGTTGTGGGTGGAGCAGTTGCCGTACCAGGCGGTGATACAGCCCGACAGGATGCTCTCGATTGTGCATCTGTAAAAGTTTGTGAGTGTTTTTGGTGACAAGCCGAATTTCTTCAGCCACCTGAGATTGAAAAGGAGCTGCTGTGCCTTCTTCACCACGTTGTCTGTGTGGGTGGACCAATTCAGTTTGTCCTTGATGTGTACGCAGAGGAACTTAAAACGTTCCACCTTCTCCACTACTGTCCCGTCGATGTGGATAGCGGGGTGCTCCCCCTGCTGTTTCCTGAAGTCTACGATCATCTCCTTTGTTTTGTTGACGTTGAGTGAGGTTACACGTTTAAATGTTTTACTCACGTTGGCTGTAGTGAAGGAGAGCCCGCAGGTTTTGGTAACTGGCCGTGTCGGTGGCACTGTATTGTCCTGGGGCTGGTTTTCTTTTTGTAGTCTCTGATAGACTGTAGACCCTGCCACATACCTCTTGTGTCTGAGCCGTTGAATTGTGACTCTACAGTAACTAGACAGTTACCGTAGTTACTAAACAGTTACTTTAGTTACTAGACAATTACTGTAGTTACTAGACAGTTACTGTTATTACTAGACAGTTACTATAGTTACTAGACAGTTACTGTAGTTACTAGACAGTTACTGTAGTTACTAGACAGTTACTGTAGTTACTAGACAGTTACTGTAGTTACTAGACAATTACTGTAGTTACTAGACACATTTGTATGTCTCTGTGTATCTGTGTGTGTCTGTGTGTGTCTGTGTGTTTTTTGTGTCTGTATGTGTCTGTATATGTCTGTGGGTGTCTGTGTGTGTATGTGTGTTCACATAAAAACACAGACAGACAAATCGGGCCTGAGAGACCAACCCTCAACTGTCACACGCCTCAATGGCCAGAAGTTATGTGGTTCCTTAAGCAAATTGAGGGGTGCGTGGCTTTGTCATAACAAAACCCCATTGATAAAGAGTGGAAATAACCCCTGTGATGATTGACAGAGAGTAGGTAGAAGACGTCTTCAACCGCTGATACAGGACCAGATATAATTGTATCCACCCAATGGTTATGGTTAGGATAGTGGGTAGGGTCATCTGATTCTAGATCTTTATTTAGGGGGCAGGGTGATGACAGTTGTCAGTCAGATCAATAAAGTAGGATTTCAGGACTCACACTGCCTGACAGTAGGACCCTGAGGTGGGCTGTAAGTGGATACCTATATATTTTCAGAGCATAGAAGTGTGAAGTTTAGAATTTACAGTTTAGTGCAGTAATTGTAGTTCAAGTCCTGTAAGTGCATCAACCTTGTGTTTCATGTCTATGTGATGATTTATCCAACTCCCCCCTCTTCTCCCTCTCTCCCTCTCAATTCAATTCAATTTCAAGTTAAGGGGCTCTATTGGCATGGGAAACATATGTTAACATTGCCAAAGCAAGTGAAGTAGACTAAATTAAACAATAAAAATGTACATTAAACATTATACTCACAAATGTTCCAAAAGAATAAAGACATTCCAAAAGAATAAAGACATTCCAAAAGAATAAAGACATTCCAAAAGAATAAAGACATTCCAAAAGAATAAAGACATTCCAAAAGAACTCTCACTCTAATATCAGAATTTAACAACTGAGCCGTACAGGACCTCTTTCTCTCTCTATAAATATATATCTTTCTATCTCTCTGTCACGATCGACTGAAGAAGTGGACCAAAGCGCCACGTGGTGAGCATACATTTCTTTTTATTTAAATGAATGCCCCCAACAAACCAAGGAAACGACCGTGAAGCTTACGAGGGCTATAGTGCCACTAACAAAGACAACTTCTCACAAAAACAAAAGGGAAAAAGACTGCCTAAGTATGATTCCCAATCAGAGACGATAGACAGCTTGTAAGGACAGATTTCCTCTTCTTCGTCTGAAGTGGTGTAGCAAGGATCGGACCAAAACTCAGCGTGGTAAGTGTCCATGTATTAATAGTATAAACTGAACATGACACAATACAAAATAACAAAGTGAATATAAACGAAACAGTCCCGTGTGGCACAAACACTGACACAGGAAACAAAAACCCACAAACCAACAGTGAAACCCAGGCTACCTAAGTATGATTCTCAATCAGAGACAACTAACAACACCTGCCTCTGATAGAGAACCATACTAGGCTGAAACCGAAACACAGAAACACAAAACATAGACTGCCCACCCCAACTCACGCTCTGACCATATTAAATTCAGACAAAACAAAGGAAAATAAAGGTCAGAACGTGACAGTACCCACCCCCCCCCCCCTCAAAGGTGCGGACCTTGGCCGCAAAACCTAAACCTATAGGGGAGGGTCTGGATGGGCGTCTGTCCGCGGTGGCGGTTCTGGCGCAGGACGTGGACCCCACTTCACCATAGTTCTAATGCGCCTCTTCGCCCGCATTCATGGCCTCTTTGGAACGGCAACCCTCGCCGCCAACCTAGGATTGGCAACCCTACTAAAGGGCCCCAATGGACTGAGGGGCAGCTCCGGACTGAGGGGCAGCTCCGGACTGAGGGGCAGCTCCGGACTGAGGGGTAGCTCCGGACTGGCTGACGGCTCTGGCAGCTCCTGGCTGGCTGACGGCTCTGGCAGCGCCTGGCTGGCTGGCGGCTCTGGCAGCTCCTGGCTGGCTTGCGGCTCCGGACAGACGGGAGACTCTAGCAGCTCTGGACAGATGGGAGACTCTGGCAGCGCTGGAGAGGAGGAAGGCTCTAGCAGCGCTGGACAGGCGAGAGACCCTGTAGGCAGAAGACGGAGAGACAGCCTGGTGCGGGGGGCTGCCACCGGAGGGCTGGTGCGTGGAGGTGGCACTGAATAGACCGGACCGTGCAGGCGTACTGGAGCTCTTGAGCCTATTCCACCTCGCCGCACTGGTCGGGCTACGGGGAGCATTCAACCAGGGCTGTGCTGGCGAACCGGGGACACCATGTGTAAGGCTGGTGCCATGTATGCCGGCCCGAGGAGACGCGCTGGAGACCAGATGCGTAAAGCCGGCTTCATGGCACCTGGTTCAATGCCTACTCTAGCCCGGCCGATACGAGGAGCTGGAATGTACCTCACCGGGCTATGCACACGCACTGGGGAAACTGTCTTCTCCACCACATAACACGGTGCCTGCCCGGTCCCTCTCTCTCTCCGGTAAACACAGGAAGTTGGCGCAGGTCTCCTACCTGGCTTCACCACACTCCCTGTGTTCCCCCCCAATAAATGTTTGGGGCTGCCTCTCTGGCTTGCTTGCCAGCCGTGTTCCCTCATATCGCTGGCTCCTCTCTCCGGCTGCCTCTGCTCTCCTAGCTGCCTCCACCTGTTCCCATGGGAGGCGATCCCTTCCAGCCAGGATCTCCTCACATTTGTAGCAACCCTTGCCGTTCAAAACATCCTCTCATGTCCAGGAGTCCTGACATCGCTGCCTCTCCTGCTGCTGCTGCTGCCTGTTGGTCCTTGGTTGGTGTGTGTTTCTGTAACGACAGATTTCCTCTTCTTTGTCTGAAGAGGTGTAGCAAGGATCGGATCAAAACACAGCGTGGCAAGTGTCCATGTTTTAATAGTATAAACTGAACATGACACAATACAAAATAACAAAGTGAATATAAACAAAACTGTCCCGTGTGGCACAAACACTGACACAGGAAACAAACACCCACATACCAACAGTGAAACCCAGGCTACCTAAGTATGATTCTCAATCAGAGACAACTAACGACACCTGCCTCAGATAGAGAACCATACTAGGCCGAAACAGAAACCGAAACATAGAAACACAAAACATAGACTGCCCACGCAACTCACACCCTGACCATACTAAATAAAGACAAAACAAAGGAAAATAAAGGTCAGAACGTGACACAGCTGTCCCTGATTGAGAACCATACCCGGCCAACACATAGAAACATAAAACATAGAAATAAAGAAATAAAGAACAGGGGGCGATCTTTCTATCTCTCTCACTATCTTTATCTCTCTCACTATCTTTTTCTCTCTCTATCTCTCTCTCTCTCTCTCTCTCTCTGTGGAGTATCAGAGACAGTGACAGGTCAGTGTTTTTCTACGTTTTCTATCAGTCAGGGTGGTCAGATAGTCTGCCACCATGTACTGTCTGTCTGTTTAGAGCTAAATAGCATTGAAGTTTACTTTGCTCTTTTGTGGTGTCTTTCCAATAGGTGATTGTATTTTTATTTTTGCTTTGTGATGACTTGATTGGGCCAGATTTTCTGAGTGCTGTCCTGAGGATTTGTTGGGTTGGTGGGACTTATAGAACTGAGCCACAGAACCAGCTGGCCTAGGGGACTCTTTTCTATGGTAAACTCTTGACAGTTGGTCTCTCTCTCTCTCTCTCTCTCTCTCTCTCTCTCTCTCTCTCGCTCTCTCTCTCTCCCCGCCCCCTTTCTCTTTCTCTCTGTCTCTCACCCTGTGGGGGACCGGTAGTGCTGAGAGCTGGAATCCCCCAGTGAAAGGGGTGTTGATTGTTTTGTCAGAGCTCTGAGGGAATGTGAGGGATCGCTGTCAGGAGCTGTCATCCTGACAGCCAAGGGTGTAACTTATCCCCCCACTAAAAAGAGAGAGGGGCCTCTGCCTTCTAACCTCTGACAGCTCCTCACACACACACACACACACAAATGCGAGCGTGAGCACACACAGCCGCACCTGCACCCGCACACACACACAGACACCCACACACAGACTAACACATACACACACACATGCACCCGCACACACACACAGACACCCACCCACAGACTAACACACACACACCTGCATGCACACATACAAGTGCACGCTGCTAGCATGCACTCACACACAGACACAGGCACACAGACACACAGGCACACACACCAACATATACACACATACACACACCAAACTCCCCCCAACCCCTTGACTTACAACCTCTCTTCATATTTAACTTACACAATTGGGTGTCTCTGAGATTGCACAACTTGTTAAAAGTCTCAATTCTGTCGCTATCAGAGTGTTTCTCTAGTGTGTGGCTGGGATAAATTCCAGAATATACAATATACAAATGGAAAGGAAATAGATTAAATTAATCATTTCTCAACTAGTCAGCTATACACATTCAGAGCAATCTTCAACAAGTCACTCGCCAAAATATGTTGCGTTATGGAAGTATTGGAGTATGGGAGTATAGGAGTAAGGCGGTATGGCAGTATGGCAGTATGGGAGCATAGGAGTATGACTGTATGGCAGCATGGCAGTATGGGAGTATGGGAATACGGGAATACGGCAGTGTGGGAGTATAGAAGTATAGGAGTATAGCAGTATGGGAGCATGGGAGAATGGCAGTATGGCAGCATGTGAGTATGGCAGTATGGGAGTATGGCAGCATGATGGTATGGCAGTATGGCAGTATGGCAGTATGGGCGTATGGCAGTATGGCAGTATGGCAGTATGGGCGTATGATGGCATGGCAGTATGGGAGTATGGGAGTATGTGAGTATGACAGTATGGCAGTATGACAGTATGGGAGTGTGGCAGTATGGCAGTATGACAGTATGGCAATATGGGAGTATCGCAGTATGGGAGTATGGCAGTATGTGAGTATGACAGTATGGCAGTATGACAGTATGGGAGTGTGGCAGTATGGCAGTATGACAGTATGGAAGTATGGGAGTGTGGCAGTATGGCAGTATGGGAGTATGGCAGTATGTGAGTATGATGGTATGGCAGTATGTGAGTATGGGAGAATGGCAGTATGGGAGTATAGCAGTATGGAAGTATGGCAGTATGTGAGTATGACAGTATGACAGTATGACAGTATGACAGTATGGCAGTATGGCAAAATGGCAGTATGGCAGTATGGCAGTATGGAAGTGTGGCAGTATGGGAGTATGGGAGTGTGGCCGTATGGCAGTATGGCAGTATGGCAGTATGGCAGTATGGAAGTATGACCATATGGCAGTATGGGGTATGGGAGTGTGGCAGTATGGAAGTATGGCAGTATGGGAGTATGGCAGTATGGGAGTGTGGCAGTATGGAAGTATGGCAGTATGGCAGTATGGGAGTATGGGAGTGTGGCAGTATGGCAGTATGGGAGTATGGCAGTATGTGAGTATGATGGTATGGCAGTATGGGAGTATGGGAGAATGGCAGTATGGGAGTATAGCAGGATGGGAGTATGGCAGTATGTGAGAATGACAGTATGGCAGTATGACTGTATGGCAGTATGGCAGTATGACAGTTTGGCAGTATGGCAGTATGACAGTTTGGCAGTATGGCAGTATGCCAGAATGGCAGTATGACAGTATGGGAGTATGGCAGTGTGGGAGTATGGCAGTATGGCAGTATGACAGTATGACAGTATGACAGTATGGGAGTATGGCAGTGTGTCAGTATGGGAGTATGACCGTATGGGAGTATGGGAGTATGGGAGTATAGCAGTATGTGAGTATGATGGTATGGCAGTATGGGAGTATGGGAGAATGGCAGTATGGGAGTATAGCAGTATGGGAGTATGGCAGTATGTGAGTATGACAGTATGGCAGTATGACAGTATGACAGTATGGCAGTATGACAGTATGGAAGTATGTCCGTATGGGAGTATGGCAGTATGGCAGTATGGGAGTGTGGCAGTATGGAAGTATGGCAGTATGGCAGTATGGGAGTGTGGCAGTATGGGAGTTTGGGAGTATGGGAGTATATCAGTATGTGAGTATGATGGTATGGCAGTATGGGAGTATGGGATAATGGCAGTATGGGAGTATGGCAGTATGTGAGTATGACAGTATGGCAGTATGACAGTATGACAGTATGGCAGTATGGCGGTATGACGGTATGGGAGTATGGCAGTATGTCAGTATTGGAGTATGACAGTATAGGAGTATGGGAGTATGACGGTATGGGAGTATGGCAGAAATGGGAGTATGACAGTATGTGAGTATGACAGTATGGCAGTATGGCAGTATGGCAGTATGGCAGTATGGGAGTATGGCAGTGTATCAGTATGGGAGTATGGCAGTATGGGATTATGACAGTATGGGAGTATGACAGTATGGGAGTATGGGAGTATGGCAGTATGGGATTATGACAGTATGGCAGTATGACAGTATGGCAGTATGGCAGTGTGGCAGTATGGAAGTATGGCCGTATGGGAGTATGGCAGTATGGCAGTATGGGAGTGTGGCAGTATGGTAGTGTGGCAGTATGGAAGTATGGCAATATGGAAGTATGGGAGTGTGGCAGTATGGCAGTATGTCGGTATGGGAGTATGGCAGTGTGTCAGTATTGGAGTATGACAGTATAGGAGTATGGGAGTATGGGAGAATGGCAGTATGGGAGTGTTGCAGTATGGCAGTATGGAAGTATGGTCATATGGGAGTATGGCAGTATGGCAGTATGGGAGTGTTGCAGTATGGCAGTATGGAAGTATGGCAGTATGGCAGTATGGGAGTGTGGGTGTATGGCAGTATGGCAGCATGGAAGTATGGCAGAATGGCAGTATGGCAGTATGGGATTATGACAGTATGGGAGTATGGCAGTATGGGAGTGTGGGTGTATGGCAGTATGGCAGCATGGAAGTATGGCAGAATGGCAGTATGGCAGTATGGGAGTATGGCAGTATGGCAGTATGGGAGTATGGGAGTATGGCAGTATGGGAGTATGGCAGTATGGGAGTATGGCAGTATGGGAGTATGGCAGTATGGCAGTATGGGAGTATGGGAGTATGGCAGTATGGGAGTATGGCAGTATGGCAGTATGGGAGTATGGGAGTATGGCAGTATGGGAGTATGGCAGTATGGCAGTATGGGAGTATGGGAGTATGGCAGTATGGGAGTATGGCAGTATGGCAGTATGGGAGTATGGGAGTATGGCAGTATGGGAGTATGGCAGTATGGCAGTATGGGAGTATGGGAGTATGGCAGTATGGGAGTGTGGCAGAATGGCAGTATGGCAGTATGGGAGTATGGGAGTATGGCAGTAAAGGACACCCAAGACCACAGAGTTGTCAGTTCTAAGTGTATCAGAGGGTAGAGCTAGTCTGTCCTAGACCCCCACATCTCTCCTCTGTAGAGGAGAGTTCCCTTTCTTCCGTGACAGTGAAGGAGGATAAAGGATGGATGAGAGAGGGAGGGACCTGAAAGGGTGGATAGGAAGAGTGAGGTCCTGGAATTCCTGGATCCCTGCTCAAAGGAGCCGGCGGATGATGAAAGGAGGTAATTCCACCTCACTCTCTCTCTCTCTCGTTCACTCACTGCCTCTCCCTGTGATGGCTGTCAACACCAGGGTTAAAATGTAGAGAGAGCAAAGACAAAGCTTTCAAATATACACACCCTTCAACACACCCACACATAGGCCTATAAACCATAAAATAAATACACACATAAACTAACACACACACAGTAACACACACACACTAACATTTGCAAGCATAGACAAAGACATACTCACACAAATAGGGGGGAGAGAGACAGACAGAGAGAGAGAGAGAGGAGAGACATGGAGAGAGAGAGAAATACATACATTTGATTGATTGATTACCAAGAAGAAGATATGAAGATGAGAGAGAGGAACGGAGGATATGGGAGGAGAAGAGTTGAAAAAGGGAGTGTGAAGAATATGAAAACAGTAAAGGAAAGAAGAAAACTGAGGATTATGGGAGGAGTAGAGATTTATATTGTTGCTCCAGACCTGACCTTGGTGGGGTTTACGATCACAAGGAGACGGTGTTATCCTTCCTACACTTCTTAAACCGAATTCCAGGGAAAGATTGGGATCCTGGAATTCCTAAAAGTCCAATTTTGAGTAATCACTCAAGCTCTAAGGGAGATTATGATTGCTGAAAAATGCATTGCCACGTGTTTCCAGAAAAAGATTGAGTGTGTTTATGTGTGTCACTGTACACAGCAATGTACTTTTGAATGACTGAATCAAATGTCCACATTCAGATCTACAATTCATTCATCAATTCATCTCTCTCTCTCTCTCTCTCAGCATATGTGCTCTCAGCAATCAACTAGAACAATGCTCTCACACAAACACACTAGCGTGAATAGAATATTTTGTTCTCCGTATCACATTGGGATTGTGCTCAAAAAGACTGAAATCCGAGGTGGGTGAGACCAAGTCATATAGTTCCATGAGAATCTACATTCTACAGGGTTCTCTCTATGCTAGTCAAAGCAGAGACAGTACAGTACATTGCAGCGGTCAGTAAACTTAGTGTGAGATTTGGAATTGTGATGGGTGCTATTGTGGCACTGAAATGTTTCAAGATAAAACGCAAAAAGTTAGAACGCAAATTACAAGCTGGCTGGTGGGGTTGGGAGAATGGGATGGGAGGTTGGGGGAATGGGATGGGAGGTTGGGAGAATGGGATTGGGAGGTTTGGGAAATGGGATGGGAGGTTGGGGAGATGGGATGGGAGGTTGGGAAATGGGATGGGAGGTTGGGGAGATGGGATGGGAGTTGGGAGAATGGGATGGGAGGTTGGGGAGATCGGATGTTGGGAGAATGGGATGGGAGGTTGGGGGAATGGGATTGGGGGGTTTGGGAAATTGGATGGGAGGTTAGGAGAATGGGATGGGAGGTTGGGAGAATGGGATGGGAGGTTGGGGAGATGGGATGGAAGGTTGGAGGAATGGGATTGGGGGGTTTGGGAAATGGGATGGGAGGTTGGGGGAATGGGATGGGAGGTTGGGGGAATGGGATGGGAGGTTGGGGGAATGGGATTGGGGGTTTGGGAAATGGGATGGGAGGTTGGGGAGATGGGATGGGAGGTTGGGGAGATGGGATGGGAGTTGGGGAGATTGGATTGGGAGGTTGGGGAGATGGCATGGGAGGTTGGGGGAATGGGATTGGGGGTTTGGGAAATGGGATGGGAGGTTGGGGGAATGGGATGGGAGGGTGGGGGAATGGGATTGGGGGGTTTGGGAAATTGGATGGGAGGTTGGGGAGATGGGATGGGAGGTTAGGAGAATGGGATGGGAGGTTGGGGGAATGGGATTGGGGGGTTTGGGAAATGGGATGGGAGGTTGGGGAGATGGGATGGGAGGTTGGGGAGATGGGATGGGAGGTTGGGGAGATGGGATGGGAGTTGGGGGAATGGGATTGGGGGGTTTGGGAAATTGGATGGGAGGTTAGGAGAATGGGATGGGAGGTTGGGGGAATGGGATTGGGGGGTTTGGGAAATTGGATGGGAGGTTAGGAGAATGGGATGGGAGGTTGGAGAGATGGGATGGGAGGTTGGGAGAATGGGATGGGAGGTTGGGGAGATGGGATGGGAGGTTGGGGAGATGGGATGGGAGGTTGGGGAGATGGGATGGGAGTTGGGGAGATTGGATTGGGAGGTTGCGGAGATGGGATGGGAGGTTGGGGGAATGGGATTGGGGGGTTGGGAAATTGGATGGGAGGTTAGGAGAATGGGATGGGAGGTTGGAGAGATGGGATGGGAGGTTGGGAGAATGGGATGGGAGGTTGGGGAGATGGGATGGGAGGTTGGAGGAATGGGATTGGGGGGTTTGGGAAATGGGATGGGAGGTTGGGGAGATGGGGTGGGAGGTTGGGGGAATGGGATGGGAGGTTGGGAGAATGGGATGGGAGGTTGGGGAGATGGGATGGGAGGTTGGGAGAATGGGATGGGAGGTTGGGGAGATGGGATGGGAGGTTGGGGGATGGGATGGGAGGTTGGGGGAATGGGGTGGGATGGGAGGTTGGGGGAATGGTATTGGGAGGTTTGCGAAATGGGATGGGAGGTTGGGGAGATGGGATGGGAGGTTGGGGAGATGGGATGGGAGGTTGGGGGAATGGGATTGGGGGTTTGGGAAATGGGATGGGAGGTTGGGGGAATGGGATGGGAGGTTGGGAATATGGGATTGGGGGGTTTGGGAAATGGGATGGGAGGTTGTGGAGATGGGGAGGTTGGGGAGATGGGATGGGAGGTTGGGGGAATAGAATTGGAGGTTGAGGGAACGGGATGGGAGGTTGGGGTAACAGGATAGGAGGTTGGTGGGATGGAATGGGAGGTTGGGGGAAGGGGATGGGAGGTTGGGGGAAGGGGACAGGAACGGGAGGTTGGGGGAATGGGATGGGAGGTTGGGGGAATGGGTTGGGAGGTTGAGCGAAAAGGATGGAAGGTTGGAGGAATGGGATAGAAGGTTGGGGGACCAGGATGGGAGCTTGGGGGAATGGGATGGGAGGTTGGGAGAATGGGATGGGAGCTTGGGGGAATGGGATGGGATGGGAGGTTGGGAGAATGGGATGGGAGGGGTTGGGAGAATGGGATGGGAGGTTGGGGGAATGGGATGGAATGGGAGGTTGGGAGAATGGGATGGGATGGGAGGTTGGGAGGTTGGGAGAATGGGATGGGATGTTGGGAGAATGGGATGGGAGGTTGGGAGAATGGGATGGGATGGGAGGTTAGGAGAATGGGATGGGAGGTTGGGAGAATGGGATGGACAATACTTTGAACATTTTACCTGTAACCCCCCCCCCCCATAAAAATAAAAAATATATAGTAAAATGTGGTTGCAAAACATTTATGCAAATGATAATGAATGTCTCCCAAATGGGACCCTATTCCCTTTATAGTGCACTACTTTTAACTCGGGCCCATGGGACATTTGGGTCACCTACAATATTGTAAGGAGTTCGGGCAGAATAGGTGAAGCTATAGCAAGGATGCCAAACTCTTGGCACAGGGGCCATTTATGGGCCTCTGACTGGTATTAGTGGTCTCCAGTTCAGTCTCCCACACAGCAAGCTTCCATCATGTCTGCCTACAGAATGTCAACCATTACATCACAGTAGTACTGTGTTTACAACCTCTTCATACTGAGAGGTGGCTCAGTTGGTTTGTGTGATTGTAGGCTACAGAGACAAATAAACTTGAGTCCTGTGTTTGGCTAAACAAATCAGTGCTGCCAAATTATTCAATCTCACAGTTTATTATGGTACTCTGGCCAACCATGCCTGACCAAGTTAGGAGCACGAACAGACCCACGGAAGACCTCAATATAAATTTTCCCTGGTTTTCACTCTCTCATTTTCTCTCTTTACCATTCTGTTTCCAAGTTGTCTCTCCCTCCTCTCTGTCTCTCTCTCTCTCTCTCTCTCTCTCTCTCTCTCTTTCAAACACACACACACACACACACACTTTGATCCATTCAACCCTTAACACAAGAGAAGGCTGTGCAGGTCTGCATGTTGACCCAGAATCCTTTGCACTCCCTATTCTAGGCCCCAGCTGTGACTAGGCTGTCATTGAGACATTTTGGGGTGTTGGGGGTTTCTGGGGGTGGGGAAGAGGCAATGAGGGGGGTTGAAGGGAGGGTGTATTTAGGGGAAGAGGCGGGGTGGATGGGAAGGTAGTGGGTTTCGTAATCAGACACCATTATTCCCCACAGGCTCCTTAGAACACTCACATTCACCACTAATTGGCTAGTTGGTCCCCGAAACTGAGTCACATGCCAGAGAGGAGGTAGGGACTGACTGGTAACCCCCAGAGACAAAGACAGAGAGAGAGAGAGAGAGAGAGAGAGAGAGACAGAGGCAGAGACAGAGGCAGAGACAGAGACAGAGAGACAGAGAGACAGAGACAGGGAGACAGAGACAGAGAGACAGAGAGACAGAGAGAGAGACAGATAGACAGATAGGCAGATAGAGACAGAGAGACAGAGAGACAGAGACAGAGACAGAGACAGAGACAGAGAGACAGATAGACAGAGACAGAGACAGAGACAGAGAGACAGATAGACAGATAGAGACAGAGACAGAGAGAGAGACTGAGAGAGAGAGACAGAGACAGAGACAGAGGGAGAGACAGATAGACAGATATAGACAGATAGACAGAGAGACAGACACCCATTTGTACATTGTAAAAACACTGTATATATATATATATATATATATATATATATATATATATATATATATATATATATATATATATATATATATATATATATATATATATATATATATATATATATATATATATATATATATATATATATATATATATAATATGACATTTGTAATGTCTTTATTGTTTTGAAACTTCTGTATGTGTAATGTTTACTGTTCATTTTTATTGTTTTTCACTTTATATATTCACTTTACATATTATCTACCTCACTTGCTTTCGCAATGTTAACACATGTTTCCCATGCCAATAAAGCCCTTGAATTGAATTGAGACAGAGTGACAGATAGAGACAGAGACAGAGTGACAGAGACAGATAGAGACAGAGAGACAGAGAGACAGATAGACAGATAGACAGAGAGACAGAGAGACAGAGAGACAGATAGACAGATAGAAACAGAGAGACAGAGACAGATAGAGACAGATAGACAGATAGAGACAGAGACAGATAGACAGAGAGACAGAGAGACAGAGAGACAGATAGACAGATAGAAACAGAGACAGAGAGACAGAGACAGATAGAGACAGAGAGACAGATAGACAGATAGAGACAGAGACAGAGAGACAGAGACAGATAGGGACAGAGAGACAGATAGACAGATAGAGACAGAGACAGAGAGACAGAGACAGATAGAGACAGAGAGACAGATAGACAGATAGAGACAGAGAGACAGATAGACAGATAGAGACAGAGACAGATAGAGACAGAGAGACAGAGAGACAGATAGACAGATAGACAGAGAGACAGAGAGACAGAGAGACAGATAGACAGATAGAAACAGAGAGACAGAGACAGATAGAGACAGATAGACAGATAGAGACAGAGACAGATAGACAGAGAGACAGAGAGACAGAGAGACAGAGAGGCAGATAGACAGATAGAAACAGAGACAGAGAGACAGAGACAGATAGAGACAGAGAGACAGAGACAGATAGAGACAGAGAGACAGATAGACAGATAGAGACAGAGACAGAGAGACAGAGACAGATAGGGACAGAGAGACAGATAGACAGATAGAGACAGAGACAGAGAGACAGAGACAGATAGAGACAGAGAGACAGATAGACAGATAGAGACAGAGACAGATAGAGACAGAGAGACAGAGAGACAGATAGACAGATAGAGACAGAGAGACAGATAGACAGATAGAGACAGAGAGACAGATAGACAGATATAGACAGATAGAGACAGATAGACAGATAGAGACAGATAGACAGATAGAGACAGAGAGACAGATAGAGACAGAGACAGAGAGACAGAGAGACAGATAGACAGATAGAGACAGAGACAGAGAGACAGAGAGACAGATAGACAGATATAGACAGAGAGACAGAGACAGATAGTGACAGAGAGACAGAGAGACAGATAGACAGATAGAGACAGAGAGACAGATAGACAGATAGAGACAGAGACAGAGAGACAGAGACCAAATGTCAAGAGTTGATCATAGAAAAGCGCAGTGGTGTAAAGTACGTAAGTAAAAATACTTTAACGTTCTACTTGAGTCATTTTTTGAGGTATGTGTATTTTACTTCACTATTTATATTTTGGCAACTTTTACTTTTACATCACTGCAAAAAAAATACATTATCCCAAAAGTACTTGATGTCTGAGTGAGCCCCTGGCTATCCGTCAATAAAAAACTAGAAAATGGTGTCGTCGGGTTTGATTAATATAAGGAATTTGAAATTATTAATACTTATACTTTTACTTTCAATACTTGAGTACATTTGAGCAATTCCATTTACTTTTGATACTTAAGTATATTTAAAACCAAATACTTTTAAACTTTTACTCAAGTAGTATTTTACTGGGTGACTTTCACTTTTACTTGAGTAATTTTCTATTGGGGTGTCTTAACTTTTACTCAAGTATGACAATTGAGTACTTTTTCCACCACTGGAAAAGAGCTGGTTCTGAGGCTCAGTTCACTACCAACCCAACAAATCCTCAGGACAGCACTCAGAAAATCAAAAAAATGTTAACTCCAAAACTCTCTTAATCCCATGTGTTTATTGTCTAAATGAGAATGTGAGGCTAATGAGATCTATCTAATATCAACATGGCTGCCATCATTGCTGAGGCCTGTGATTGTGATTGTCCTCACTGCCGTAGAGCTGCTTCTTAGCACAGCGAGGGACATGGTCAGGATGTAGTCTGGCTCTCACATTCAAAACTCTTTCTCTGTGCCTTCATCACACTTCTTATCGTTCTCTTGTTCTCACTCACTTTCTCCACTCTTTCTCTCTTCTTTACGTCTCTATTTCTCAGTGTGAAGTGTATAGATGACAGCAGTGTGACCTGTGAGTTCAGAGAGGACAGGAGAGATCCCTGGTCACAGTTTATAGACTGTCAGAGAGGACAGGAGAGATCCCTGGTCACAGTTTATAGACTGTCAGAGAGGACAGGAGAGATCCCTGGTCACAGTTTATAGACTGTCAGAGAGGACAGGAGAGATCCCTGGTCACAGTTTATAGACTGTCAGAGAGGACAGGAGAGATCCCTGGTCACAGTTTATAGACTGTCAGAGAGGACAGGAGAGATCCCTGGTCACAGTTTATAGACTGTCAGAGAGGACAGGAGAGATCCCTGGTCACAGTTTATAGACTGTCAGAGAGGACAGGAGAGATCCCTGGTCACAGTTTATAGACTGTCAGAGAGGACAGGAGAGATCCCTGGTCACAGTTTTAGATGAACCACCAACAGCTGCTTACAGGTGAGGAATGTTTTCATTCATCTACTGCACACACTCACACACACACACACACACACACACACACACACACACACACACACACACACACCCACACACACACACACACACTGCTGAAGCTGAAGAGAATTATTTGTCTGATGATGGATGACAACTCCAGCTGAACTTGTTCTCTCATACAATATTTAGTCTTTTGTCTGTAGACACACAACTCATGAACAGAGAGAATGACAGAGAGATAGAAGGAGATGTAGAGACTGTGAATGTGTGTGTCTTTATGTGTGTGACTGTGTGTGTGTGAGAGCTGGGTTGATTAGAGACTGTTTGTGTTTCTTGGTTCCTCTCATTTTCCCCGTCAGCACTCACCCACCGAGCAGGCATCATGGGTAGCTGCTAATGGAAAAGGGGGCTTCTGGGAAAACACGGGACCCTGTGGTGGAACTGTCAGAATCACTAGGTGTCCACCCACTAACACACACACCTTTTGTCCCCTAACGCCCCACCGTCAGGTTCTCGGTGATAACAGAGGACTGATAAAAACAAGCAGGCCCAGCGGTCTCCACTTTAAGGAAAAAGGCCTGGGGGTCGATGAGGACCGGGGCTCGGTGTGCGCGTGTGTGTTAGTGTGTCTGTCTGTGTGCGTGTGTGTTAGTGTGTCTGTGTGCGTGTGTGTCTGTCTGTCTGTCTGTGTGTGTGTGTGTGTGTGTTAGTGTGTCTGTCTGTCTGTCTGTGTGCGTGCGTGCGTGTGTGTTAGTGTGTCTGTCTGTCTGCGTGCGTGCGTGTGTGTTAGTGTGTCTGTCTGCCTGTGTGCGTGTGTGTTAGCGTGTCTGTCTGTCTGTCTGTCTGTCTGTCTGTCTGTCTGTCTGTCTGTCTGTCTGTCTGTCTGTCTGTCTGTCTGTGTGTGTGTGTGTGTGTGTGTGTGTGTGTGTGTGTGTGTGTGTGTGTGTGTGTGTGTGTGTGTGTGTGTGTGTGTGTGTGTGTGTGTGTGTGTGTGTGTGTGTGTGTGTGTGTGTGTGTGAGGTTTGGTGATACAGAGCAGCCTGTGTGTGTGTCTGCCTCTTCATTTCCTGTTCCTGTGAGAGAGAGTTTCCTCTCCAGAAACCTGGCAGCTCTCCATGGGGGTTGGCGGGGACATGGGTGTGTGTGTGTGTGTGTGTGTGCGTGTTTGTGTGTGTGTATTATGGTTTGTTTTACAAACAGAGGGGTGGGGCTGAGTGGAATCAAATGCACTTGTTGCTGATTAAGCCCCTTTGAAATCTCCTTCCCTCCTCCTTCCATCCCTCCTCAGCTCAGAGTGATTAAAGCTAGGGGAGTGTGAGAGGGGGGGGAGAGAGGGAGGGAGGGGGGGAGAGATGGAGGGAGGTGGGGAGGTGGGGAGGGAGGGAGGTGGGGAGGGAGGGAGGTGGGGAGGGAGGGAGGTGGTGAGGTGGGGAGGGAGGGAGGTGGGGAGGTGGGGATGGGGTACTCACTCAACTCACTGTGTAATGACTTCCAGACCTCTGGTTCCTTCCAGTTCCCCTGAAGTTCCCCGGCTCTGTGACAGGACAGTAATTAGGAGCGATGGCTGGGCGTTCAGGACAGTGTAAACCCAGCCCTGTTCTTGTCAGGCAGACACATGGACAGATCCTCACTAAAGGACCCCCACAGCTGGCCCCTGTACCAGCACTGTGACAGGAGCTAGCCAGACACATCTGAATTCATCAGTACATAATGGAACGGTAGAGTAATAGGGAAAAAGCATGGAAGAAAGACAGACAGACAAACAGACAAACAGACAAACAGACAAACAGACAGACAAACAGACAGACAAACAGACAAACAGACAAACAGAAGCATTTGCTTTTGTGTATAAATGTCTCGCTATGTGCTAGTCGAAGGAGCCTATCATGTTTAATTAACCAACCTGATCTCATAGTTTCAAGTCGGATTGCAACCTGATCTCATAGTTTCAAGTCGGATTGCAACCTGATCTCATAGTTTCAAGTCGGATTGCAACCTGATCTCATAGTTTCAAGTCGGATTGCAACCTGATCTCATAGTTTCGGGATTTGACGTAGTGTGGATGAACATCTAATTTTGACCTATTAATTCCGCGTGGTTACAGGATTCATTCCGCGTGGTTACAGGATTCATTCTGCCTGGTTACAGGATTCATTCTGCCTGGTTACAGGATTCATTCAGCGTGGTTACAGGATTCATTCTGCCTGGTTACAGGATTCATTCTGCCTGGTTACAGGATTCATTCCGCGTGGTTACAGGATTCATTCTGCCTGGTTACAGGATTCATTCTGCCTGGTTACAGGATTCATTCTGCCTGGTTACAGGATTCATTCTGCCTGGTTACAGGATTCATTCAGCGTGGTTACAGGATTCATTCTGCCTGGTTACAGGATTCATTCTGCCTGGTTACAGGATTCATTCCGCGTGGTTACAGGATTCATTCTGCCTGGTTACAGGATTCATTCTGCCTGGTTACCTGATTCATTCTGCCTGGTTACAGGATTCATTCCGCGTGGTTACAGGATTCATTCTGCCTGGTTACAGGATTCATTCCACGTGGTTACAGGATTCATTCCACGTGGTTACAGGATTCATTCCACGTGGTTACAGGATTCATTCCACGTGGTTACAGGATTCATTCCACGTGGTTACAGGATTCATTCAGCGTGGTTACAGGATTCATTCCGCGTGGTTACAGGATTCATTCCGCGTGGTTACAGGATTCATTCAGCGTGGTTACAGGATTCATTCTGCCTGGTTACAGGATTCATTCCGCGTGGTTACAGGATTCATTCCACGTGGTTACAGGATTCATTCCACGTGGTTACAGGATTCATTCTGCGTGGTTACAGGATTCATTCTGCCTGGTTACAGGATTCATTCCACGTGGTTACAGGATTCATTCCGCGTGGTTACAGGATTCATTCCGCGTGGTTACAGGATTCATTCCGCGTGGTTACAGGATTCATTCAGCCTGGTTACAGGATTCATTCCACGTGGTTACAGGATTCATTCCGCGTGGTTACATGATTCATTCCGCGTGGTTACCTGATTCATTCCGCGTGGTTACAGGTTTAAAGCAGAAACAACTCAAAAGGTTATGTTTAGGTATGTTGCTATAAGGTCAAGGTGTTTTGGACACTGCTTTCACCGGTGCCTTGGCTAAGTTCAGGCATTCATTCTGAATTATTAAGTTAATGTTTAGGATAGGGTAAAAAAATGTACAGCAAAACCCCACTTCATGGTAATGGTACTCATCGTTGCCCCTAGTGGCAGTTTTTTGAAGGTATCTCCCGACATCCTGGCTACTTGGACAGATGTCTAATTTGAAAGTGGAGCTTGAGCGACCTGGCTAGTGTATGTGTCTGTTATGATGCAGTCCACTGACTCTTGCCCTGCTGTTTCTACTCCGATTGGTTGCCATCATGCACCTGAGGGTGAACTATTGGCACCGCTGTCTCGCTTTTTTTCATTTTTCTATTTCACTTTCATCAACTTTTCCCCTGTCTTTTTAATGTCTCTATTTACAGGCGATAACATCAAGTATGAAATTATAAATAGTGTGTCTGTGTGTAAATAACAGTGTGTAACACACACACACAAACCCATGTGTAATAATGGTGCAGGATGGGAGTATAGCAGTATGGGAGTATGGTAGTGTGTGAGTATGACAGTGTGTCTGTGTGTAAATAACAGTGTGTAACACACACACACAAACCCATGTGTAATAATGGTGCAGGATGGGAGTATAGCAGTATGGGAGTATGGTAGTGTGTGAGTATGACAGTGTGTCTGTGTGTAAATAACAGTGTGTAACACACACACACAAACCCATGTGTAATAATGGTGCAGGATGGGAGTATAGCAGTATGGGAGTATGGCAGTGTGTGAGTATGACAGTGTGTCTGTGTGTAAATAACAGTGTGTAACACACACACACAAACCCATGTGTAATAATGGTGCAGGATGGGAGTATAGCAGTATGGGAGTATGGTAGTGTGTGAGTATGACAGTGTGTCTGTGTGTAAATAACAGTGTGTAACACACACACAAAACCCATGTGTAATAATGGTGCAGGATGGGAGTATAGCAGTATGGGAGTATGGCAGTGTGTGAGTATGACAGTGTGTCTGTGTGTAAATAACAGTGTGTAACACACACACACAAACCCATGTGTAATAATGGTGCAGGATGGGAGGGCTGCTGTTTTACAGGCTCCTGACCAATTCTTTCATTTCCTGTCTGTTTTTGCACTGATCCGAACTTGTTTTGGCCGTAATGTTTTGTAGGTAATGTTTTGTACTTAATGTTTTGTAGGTAATGTTTTGTACTGAATGTTTTGTAGGTAATGTTTTGTAGGTAATGTTTTGTACCTAATGTTTTGTACTTAATGTTTTGGCCATAATGTTTTGTACTTAATGTTTTGTACTTAATGTTTTGTAGGTAATGTTTTGTAGGTAATGTTTTGTACCTAATGTTTTGTACTTAATGTTTTGGCCATAATGTTTTGTACTTAATGTTTTGTACTTAATGTTTTGTACTTGATGTTTTGGCCATAATGTTTTGTACTTAATGTTTTGTAGGTAATGTTTTGTACTTAATGTTTTGTACGTAATGTTTGGTACTTAATGTTTTTGCCATAATGTTTTGTACTTAATGTTTTGTACGTACTGTTTTGCATGCAATGTTTTGTACTTCATGTTTTGTACGTAATATTTTGTACGTAATGTTTTGTACGTAATGTTTTGTAGGTAATGTTTTGTACGTAATGTTTGGTACTTAATGTTTTTGCCATAATGTTTTGTACGTAATGTTTTGTACGTAATGTTTTGCATGCAATGTTTTGTACTTCATGTTTTGTACGTAATATTTTGTACGTAATGTTTTGTACGTAATGTTTTGTACGTAATGTTTTGTACTTAATGTTTTGTACGTAATGTTTGGTACTTAATGTTTTGGCCATAATGTTTTGTACTTAATGTTTTGTACTTAATGTTTTGTACTTAATGTTTTGTACTTAATGTTTTGTACGTAATGTTTCGTACGTAATGTTTTGTACGTAATGTTTTGTACGTAATGTTTTGTACGTAATGTTTTGTACGTAATGTTTCGTACATAATGTTTTGTACGTAATGTTTCGTACGTAATGTTTTGGCCGTAATGTTTTGGCCGTCGTTTCATACGACCGAAAAGATCTTCTGGACATCAAAACAGAGATTTCTCAGAAGCGGCGATATGGAGGTGAGAGTGGAGGATATCTAACAAGACTGAGACGGCGAGTGGATAAGTCGCCATTAGCCTCCATTTTATTGGCAAACGTTCAATCATTAGCAAATAAACTGGATGAGCTCCGTTCGAGGCAACACTATCAACGTGATCTGAAGAATTGTAATATCCTATGTCTCTCAGAGTCGTGGCTGAACAAGGACATGGATAAATCTAGCTGTTTTTTCTAAACATTGGCAGGACAGAACAGCTGTGTCTGGCAAGCTGAGGGGAGCGGGCATGTGTCTCTTTGTCCTTGTTCTGTTCTTGTTTAGTAATGTTCTGTATTATGTCATGTTTCATGCTTTGTGTGGAACACAGGACAAGTAGCTGCTGTGTTTGCAACAGCTAATCGGGATCCTAATAATATAGCAAAATACCAAACAACAGTTGGTGAGCGATGTCTAATATTAAGGGGGCTCGTGGTTCTGCTCACCTGAGGTAGAATACCTCATGATAAACTGTAAACCCCACTATTTACCAAGAGAGTTTTCATCTATATTTTTCTTAGCTGCCTATTTACTACCACACACTAAGACCACACTTAACAAGCTGTACCGGGGTGGCAGGCACCCTAGTGGTTAAAGTGTTAGACGAATAATCGAAAGGTTGCAAGATTGAATCCCTGAGCTGACAAGGTGAAAATCTGTCATTTTGCCCCTGAACAAGGCAGTTTACCCACTGTTCCTAGGCCGTCATTGAAAATAAGAATTTGATCTTGCCTAGTTAAATAAAATAAAAAATAAAAAGCAAACAAGAAAATTCTCAGCCAAATGTGGCACTCCTAGTGGCTGGGTATTTTAATGCTGGGAAACTGAAGTCTGTTTTACCTCATTTCAAAATCAAATCAAATAAAAATGCATTTGTCACATACAGATGGCTAGCAGATGTTAATGAGTGTAGCGAAATACTTTTGCTTCTAAACTCAGCAAAGAAAGAAACATCCTCTCACTGTCAACTGTGACCTTAATTGCCTACCGTTTCTAAGCTGTTCCACTGGTTCATGTTCATTCATTGTTTATGGTTCATTGAACAAGCATTGGAAACAGTGTTAAAACCCTTTACAATGAAGATCTGTGAATTTATTTGGATTTTTACGAATGATCTTTAAAAGACAGGGTCCTGAAAAACGGGACGTTTCTTTTTCTGCTGAGTTTAGTTCCAACAGTGCAGTAATATCTAACAAGTAATCTAACAGTTCCCCAACAACTACCTAATACACACACATCTAAAGGGGTGAGAATATGTACATGTGAGTATATGGATGAGCGATGGCCGAGCGGCATAGGCAAGGTGCAATAGATGGTATAAAATACAGTATACACATGTGATATGAGTAATATAAGATATGTAAACATTATTAAAGTGGCATTATTTAGAGTGCATTGTATAAAGTGAATAGTGATCCATTTATTAAAGTGACCAGTGATTGGGTCTCAATGTAGGCAGCAGACTCTCTGAGTTAGTGATGGCTATTTAGCAGTCTGATGGCCTTGAGATAGAAGCTGATTTTCAGTCTCTTTGTCCCAGCTTTGATGCACCTGCACTAACCTCGCCTTCTGGATGGTAGTGGTGTGAACAGGCAGTGGCTCAGCTGGTTGATGTCCTTGATGATCTTTTTGGCCTTCCTGTGACATCAGGTGCTGTAGGTGTCATGGAGTGCAGGTAGTTTGCCCCCAGTGATGCGTTGTACAGACCGCACCACCCTCTGGAGAGTCTTGCGGTTAAGAGCGGTGCAGTTGCTGTATCAGCCGCGAGCTGACCAGTGACATGAGCCTACCAGACAAGCTAAATGCCTTCATTGCTCGCTTCGAGGCAAGCAACACTGAACCATAGATAAGAACACCAGGTGTTCCGAACGACTGTGATCACGTTCTCCGTAACCAATGTGATTACGACCTTTGGAAAGGTTTAACATTCACAAGGCCACAGGGCCGGACGAATTACCAGGACGGGTACTCAGCTAGCAAGTGTTTTCACTGACATTTTCAACCTCTTCCTTACCCGGTCTGTAATACCCACATGTTTCCAGCAGACCTGTCAGGACCCGGTTACGAACCTGGGTCTCCGGAGTGAGAAACAGTCACTTAACCAACTGAGCCACGAATAGTCAGCAGAACCCAGAAGATGAGGCAGACACAGCAGTACTTAAGACGGTGTATTTAATAAAGTAAAAAATCCTACAGTACAAAAATGGCAAATCCAAAAGGTGGTAGGTATAGCACAAAAAGCCTCAAAAGATACTCAAAAATAAAAACAGAAATCCACAAGAGCATCCACTGGAAACGACAAGAATACACAGAACACTAGGGCTGGGTGCTAACATACAAACACAGAGCACAGAACTGAGGGAAACTAAGGGTTTAAATACAATTAGAGGCAACGAGGCACAGGTGCAAATAATAATGGGGATCAAGGGAAAAACATAAGGACAAAAAGCACAATGGGGGCATCTAGTGACCAACAACCGGAACAACCCTGGCCAAATCCTGACAGAATCCCCCCCCTAGGAACGGCTCCTGACGTTCCTACCAGCTCTCTCAGGGTGGAGGGCCCTGAACTGACGAATGAGGTCAGGGTCCAGTATGTCTTTGGCAGGAACCCAGGAGCGCTCCTCAGGACCGTAGCCTTCCCAGTCCACCAGATACTGCCAGGACCGCTGCACCCGGCGGGAGTCCAGTATCCGATGGACGGTATAAGCCGGCTGGCCTCCAATGACACGAGGCGGAGGGGGAGGTCTGTCTGCCGGGACAAGGGGAGAAAAAACAACAGGTTTTAACAAGGAAATGTGAAATGTGGGATTAATCTTAAGGGATCTGGGTAAGTGTAGGCGATAAGAAACTGGGTTAACTCTCCTGGCAACCTTAAAGGGACCGATGTATTTTTGGGACAGCTTGCGAGACTCCACCCGTAGTGGTAAGTCTCTTGTGGAGAGCCAGACTCTCTGGCCGGAGCGCAGGGTAGGCCCGGGACGGCGACGTCTGTTGGCTTGTTGTTGGTACCTCTGTGAGGAACGCATAAGATTAAGACGGGTCTTCCTCCACATAAGCCGACAGCGTCTGACGAACTTCAAGGCTGAAGGCACTCTGACTTCTGCCTCCTGGTCCGGGAACAATGGAGGAGCATAGCCAAACTGACACTCGTGCGGGGACATACCAGTGGAGGAGGAGCGCAAGGTGATGTGCGCGTATTCGGCCCAAACAATAAAGGATGACCATGTGGACGGGTTGTCACGAGTCATACATCGGAGGGTGGTTTCCAGCTCTTGATTCATCCTCTCTGTTTGGCCGTTGGACTCCGGATGGTACCCTGAAGATAGACTGGCAGAAGCCCCCATGAGTTGGCAGAAGGCCTTCCAAAACCTTGAGGCGAACTGGGGACCTCTGTCAGAAACCACATCTTGAGGAATGCCGAAGACTCGGAACACATGATTAATTACCAACTCAGCCGTTTCCTTGGCAGAAGGTAACTTAGTCAGAGGGACGAACCTGGCCGCCTTTGAAAACCTGTCGATTATGACTAGGATAGTAGTATTGCCATGGGATGGAGGAAGTCCAGTAATAAAGTCCAATGAGATATGGGACCAGGGTCTGTGGGGAACAGGTAAAGGGTGAAGGAGTCCTTGAGGGCGGAGGTGAGAAGATTTGCCCTGGCAGCACACGGGGCAGGCATTGACGAAAGTGGCAACGTCTTCTCTTATGGTAGGCCACCAGAACTTACGCTGGATGAACTCCAAGGTGCGACCTACGCCCGGATGACAGGTGAGGCGAGAGGAGTGCCCCCACAGAAGGACCTGAGTCCTCACTGCCTTGGGGACAAACAACCGATTGGCAGGACCTCCTTTCGGGTCCGGTTCGCTAGCTTGAGCACGTCTCACGGTATCCTCAACTTGCCACGAGATCGGAGCCACAATCTTAGCAGCAGGAAGGACAGGCATGTCCGTGTCATCTCGAATGGCAGGAGCGTAGACTCGGGACAGGGCATCCGGTTTGAGATTCTTCGACCCGGGCCGATAGGTGAGGATAAACTGGAATCGATTGAAGAAAAGAGACCATCTAGCTTGTCTAGAGTTCAACCGCTTCGCCTGCTGGATATACTCCAGATTTTTGTGGTCCGTAAGCACTTGAAACGGGTGAGAAGCCCCCTCGAGCCAGTGTCTCCATTCCTTCAATGCCATCTTAACCGCTAGGAGTTCACGATCCCCCACATCGTAGTTCCTCTCAGTCGGGGTAAGCCGGTGTGAGAAGAAAGCGCACGGATGAAGCTTCTTGTCTTCACCCCTCTGAGACAGGACAGCTCAAACACCAACCTCTGATGCGTCTACCTCCACCACAAATGGTTCATCCGTAGTCGGTAGTATCAGGATGGGAGCAGAGAGAACGCGCTGCTTGAGTCCTTGGAAGGCCGTCTCAGCTTCTCTTCCCCACAAAAACCTTGCATTGCCACCCTTGGTTAAAGCTGAGAGAGGGGCTGCCACCAAGCTGAAGTTCTTGATGAACTTGCGGTAAAAGTTTGTGAAGCCCAGGAAACGCTGAACTTCCTTAACGGATTTGGGGGTGGGCCAATCCGCTACCGCCCCTACCTTCCTGGGGTCCATTTGGACTCGACCGGGTTCCACTACAAATCCCAGGAATTGTACTCGGGATGAATGGAATTCACATTTTTCCGGCTTAACGTACAGATGGCTGTACAGGAGGCGTTTGAGTACTTGTCTGACATGCTTAGTGTGTTCTTGAAGGGAGCTCGAAAAGATGAGGATGTCATCCAAGTAAACGAACACAAAAATGTTAAGCATATCCCTAAGCACATCGTTTATGAGCGCTTGGAACACCGCTGGGGCGTTGGTCAGGCCGAAGGGCATCACCAAGTATTCATAGTGACCAGTAGGCGTGTTGAAAGCGGTCTTCCACTCGTCACCAGGTCTGATCCGCACAAGATGGTATGCGTTCCGCAGGTCAAGCTTAGTGAAAACAACTGCTTCCTGGAGCAGCTCGAAGGCTGTGGCCATAAGGGGTAGCGGGTAACGGTTACGGACGGTTATGGCATTGAGTCCCCGGTAGTCGATGCAAGGACGTAATCCACCGTCTTTCTTGGCCACAAAGAAAAACCCTGCTCCCGCCGGGGAGGTGGATGGACGCATGAGGCCTGCTTCCAGAGCGTCCTTGATGTAGGTATCCATAGCAGCTCGTTCGGGTGGAGATAGGGAAAAGATCCGACCCCTGGGGGCAAGTGCCCGGAAACAGGTCGATGGGGCAATCGTAAGGTCTATGGGGTGGTAGCATGGTGGCCCTCTGTTTGCTAAACACCAGTTTGAGGTCATGGTAACACTCGGGAACTCGGGTCAGGTCGATGGATTCTAAAGACTCGGGAGTAGAACTCGGGAATTCTGGAAAATACAAGTAGCTTGGCACGTAGGACCCCACTGCTTGATAGTGCCCACAGACCAGTCGATGTGAGGGTTATGGCTGTGAAGCCAGGGGTATCCAAGGACGAGAGGGAACTCGGAACAGGAGATCAAATGAAAGTTCATCAATTCCTGGTGTTGTGAAACTGAAAGTCGCAAGGAGGTAGTGACATGAGTGACAAGTCCAGATCCCAAAGGGCTTCCATCCAATGTAGTTACCCTCATGGGTTCACTTAGAGGTTCAGAGGGAACGCCATTCTCCTTCGCCCAGACACCATCCATGAAGTTACCTGCGGCTCCAGAGTCTACCAAGGCTTGAAGGTGAAGCTTGTGGTTGTCCCAGGAGAGGGTGACTGGAATGAGCAGACGGGAGTTGGACGGATGGGAGGAGGTTATGTTTCCCGTTACAGTTCCCCCGGTCTGTACGGGACAGAGCGTTTCCCTGGAGCCCGGGACACGTGGAACGGAAATGGCCCGGTTTGCCGCAATATAGACAGCGTCGCTCCCTCATCCGGCGGTCTCTCTCAGCCTGGGAGATGCGTCCAATCTGCATGGGTTCCGATGGAGCCAGCGAGGATAAAGGTGGGGACTCGGAGCTGGGACTGATAGGGGCTAGAGGTCTACGGTTGAGTTCTCTCTCTCTCAGACGCTGGTCAATGCGTGAGGCCAACTTGATCAGGGACTCGAGATTGTCCGGTGGTTCCCGAGTGGCCAGTTCATCTTGGATAGTGTCGGAAAGGCCTTTCAGAAAGCACACCGTGAGCGCCTGGTTGTTCCAGCCACTTGCTGCTGCCACCGTGCGGAACTGGATGGCATAGTCCGTCACGCTGCGCCAACCTTGGTGGAGAGTCAGGAGCTGTTTGGCTGAGTCAGAACCACTGCTTGGGCCTTGAAACACTCGTTTGAATTCCTCAGCAAAGGCAGAGTAGCTGGCACAGCAGGAACTATGGGCATCCCACACAGCAGTAGCCCAGGCCAGGGCTTTTTCCGACAGCAGGGTGATGATATAAGCGATCTTAGACCGGTCGGTGGGAAACGACGAGGGTTGTAGCTCAAAGGAGAGAGAACATTGGGTGAGAAACCCTTTACAAGCACTTGGATCACCTGAGAACCGTTGGGGAGGTGGAAGACGAGGTTCAGCCAGGGGGTTAACTGCTATGGGTACGTGAATCTGAGGTACTGGGACGGGAACTGTTGCCGGGGTAAGACGATCAGATATTTGCTTAATGGAAGTCAGCATCTCCGACAGAAGATGAGAATGTCTAGCCATTAAGGCCTCTTGCTGAACCAGGGCGGCTTCGTGGCGTTGGACAGTCTCCTGGTGGTGGGACAGCATGGCAAAAAGGTCCTGGGAACTGGCTGCCTCTGGGTTCATTTTTGGCTCTGTGTTTCTGTCAGGACCCGGTTACGAACCTGGGTCTCCGGAGTGAGAAACAGTCACTTAACCAACTGAGCCACGAATAGTCAGCAGAACCCAGAAGATGAGGCAGACACAGCAGTACTTAAGACGGTGTATTTAATAAAGTAAAAAATCCTACAGTACAAAAATGGCAAATCCAAAAGGTGGTAGGTATAGCACAAAAAGCCTCAAAAGATACTCAAAAATAAAAACAGAAATCCACAAGAGCATCCACTGGAAACGACAAGAATACACAGAACACTAGGGCTGGGTGCTAACATACAAACACAGAGCACAGAACTGAGGGAAACTAAGGGTTTAAATACAATTAGAGGAAACGAGGCACAGGTGCAAATAATAATGGGGATCAAGGGAAAAACATAAGGACAAAAAGCACAATGGGGGCATCTAGTGACCAACAACCGGAACAACCCTGGCCAAATCCTGACAAGACCACCATAGTGTTAGCCTGTCTAAATGATTACCACACCTTAGCACCCACATCTGTAGCCTTGAAATGCTTTGAAAGGCTGGTCATGGCTCACATCAACGCCATCATCCCAGACCCCCTGGACCCACTCCAATTCACACACCGCCCCAACAGATCCACAGATGATGCAATCGTTATTGCACTCCACACTGCCCTTTACCACCTGGACAAAAGGAACACCGATGTTAGAATGATGTCCATTGACTACAACTCAGCGTTCAACATCATAGTGCCCACAAAGATCATCCCTAAACTAAGGACCTTGGGATTAAATACCTACCTCTGCAATTGGATACTGGACTTTCTGACCGGCTGCCCCCAGTTGGTGAGGATAGGCAACAACACAATGCCATGCTGACCCCCACATGGGGGCCCCTCAGGGGTGAGTAGTTAGCCCACTCCTGTAGTCCCTGTTCACCCACGACTGCATGGCCGCAAACGACTCCAACACCATTATTAAGTTTGCTGACAACACGACGGTGGTAGGCCTGATCACCGACGTCGACAAGACAGCCTACAGGGGAAAGGTCAGAGACCTGGCAGTGTGGTGCCAGGACAACAACCTCTCCCTCAATGTCAGAAAGACAAAGAAGCTGATTGTGAACTATAGGAAACGGAGGGTTACCCCTGTCTGACCCACTGTGATTACACATCAGCATCTGCCACCAATCAGCATCTGCCACCGATCAGCATCTGACACCGATCAAGCCCCGTGACAACCTTTATACTAACGCTCTGACATCACTGCCCTTCTACCACTACAGCCCTCTGGCAATGTTACTTAAACATTACACAGAGCTGCCATGTTAGAGTGGAGGTGTCAGATATGCCAAGTCAGAGTGGAGGTCTCAGAGCTGCCATGTTAGAGTGGAGGTCTCAGAGCTGCCATGTTAGAGTGGAGGTCTCAGAGCTGCCATGTTAGAGTGGAGGTCTCAGAGCTGTCATGTTAGAGTGGAGGGCAAAGATAAAATAACAAACGTTAAATTTCGAAGTTGTTCCAAACGTCACATTTCGAAATGTTTAAGTTTAAGTTTAGGTATCAACTCTGAATTATTAAGGTTAGGCATTAACTCCGAATGGTTAAGGTAAGGGTTAAGGTTTGAGATAGGCTTAAAAATATATAACAAACGACTTTCTAAACTGTTCACCATCCATGTCCACAACCCCCTAGTAAAACTGAAACCTATTTGAAGTTAACAACGCTCACTGCTGCCCCTAGTGGCTGGTATCCACTTCATCTCTCAACGTCCTCAGACATGGATGGACGTTGAATACTGACTTGTATCACGGGAGACCTGGCTGGCTATGAATTGAAGTTATGTTGAGAATTTATTTGTGCACATAAGCGTTACATTAGTATCTAGGGCACACTTTAACTATTGAAAACATAATTGGACCAGTATTAGAGTACCCCCAAGAGTCAGTGTTTAATTTTGGTCCTGTATGTGTGTTTGTGTTCATCAGAGTATTTCCATGCCTCTGTCTGTGTGCCTCTTGTGTGCTGTGTTGAAACTATATTATGGTGATTGAGTGAAACAGCGTGAGTTGAGTTAAGTGTGTTATTTCGGCCTTCGGGGGTGTTCTTTGAGAGGACCACTGTTCTATATCACTCACACACACACACACACACACACACACACACACACACACACACACACACACACACACACACACACACACACACACACACACACACACACACACACACACACACACACACCTATGTCCCCCACCTGGGTTTAAATGTCGGACAGAGTGAACGTCTAGGTCCCCTAGACGTCCATCAAATTGAAAGGTACCCCAGCACTAAAAGTCTCTGACCCGCCCCAAACCCTTACACACTCCCAGTCTCTCTTTCTCTCTCTCTTTTTCTCCCTCACTCTCTCTCACGCACACTCACACACAAATCCTTCTACCCCCCACCCCGCGGCCAAAAGCCCCGCAGCTTGAGAGACCAGGTCTCCGCAATTAGGACATTCTGCAGCTATGAAATCATTGTCAAAATGAGTTCCAGGAAGAGAAGGAGAAAAAAAGACTGAAGGAAAAAAAGACGTGGATCTCATCAGCAGTCTGACTCTCTGGGCACCGTCCTGGAAAGGCCAGAACTGAGGACAATTTACAATCACTCCAGATAATGATGGTTGTTAAGATGAACAATTAATCCTCCTGGTTCACGACACGTTAGATTTGGATCTGAAGAAAACACTCGAAGCGTGTGTGTGTGTGTGTGTGTGTGTGTGTGTGTGTGTGTGTGTGTGTGTGCGTGCGTGCGTGCGTGCGTGCGTGCGTGCGTGTGCGTGTGCGTGTGTGCGTGTGTGTGTGTGTGTGTGTGTGTGTGCGCTACACTGAAACTTTCCAGGTCTTGGGTTCTGACAGTGAAAGGTCTGCTCTGTGTTCCGTAGCTCTGGAACCCTGCTGTCGTCCTGGGTTACCCGTCTGACCCACTGTGATTACACATCAGCATCTGCCACCAATCAGCATCTGCCACCAATCAGCATCTGACACCGATCAAGCCCCGTGACAAACTTTATACTAACGCTCTGACATCACTGCCCTTCTGCCACTACAGCCGTCTGGCAATGTTACTTAAACATTACACAGAGCTGCCATGTTAGAGTGGAGGTGTCAGATATGCCAAGTCAGAGTGGAGGTCTCAGAGCTGCCATGTAAGAGTGGAGGTCTCAGAGCTGCCATGTTAGAGTGGAGGTCTCAGAGCTGCCATGTTAGAGTGGAGGTCTCAGAGCTGCCATGTAAGAGTGGAGGTCTCAGAGCTGCCATGTTAGAGTGGAGGTCTCAGAGCTGCCATGTTAGAGTGGAGGTCTCAGAGCTGCCATGTAAGAGTGGAGGTCTCAGAGCTGCCATGTTAGAGTGGAGGTCTCAGAGCTGCCATGTTAGAGTGGAGGTCTCAGAGCTGCCATGTTAGAGTGGAGGTCTCGGAGCTGCCATGTTGGAGTGGAGGTCTCAGAGCTGCCATGTTAGAGTGGAGGTCTCAGAGCTGCCATGTTAGAGTGGAGGTCTCGGAGCTGCCATGTTGGAGTGGAGGTCTCAGAGCTGCCATGTTAGAGTGGAGGTCTCAGAGCTGTCATGTTAGAATGGAGGTAGCAGAGCTGCCTTGTTAGAGTGGGGGTAGCAGAGCTGCCTTGTTAGAGTGGAGGTAGCAGAGCTGTCATGTTAGAATGGAGGTCTCGGAGCTGTCATGTTAGAATGGAGGTATCAGAGGGCACTTATTATATGAGAGCCTCAGTGGGTTATGCTCACTGTCAGTCCCCTTATCCATGTACTGTGTGTGCATCTGTTTGCCCGCATGCGTGTTCGTGCGTGTATGTGTCTATGTGTGTCTGTGTGTGTCTGTGTGTGTCTGCATGTGTGTGTCTGTGTGTGTTAAACCCAGCTGTGGGTTGTTAGAGGTGAACTCAGCTCAGTGGGTAGGGGTACCAGATGGTTGGCGGGATGAAAGGATGGAGGGGTGAAAGTATAGAGGGATGGAAGGATGGAGGGATGAAAGGAGGGAAGAAAGAAGGGAAGAAGGGAAGAGCTGTAAAGAGCAACAGAAGAAGGGAAAGAGTGAAAGCTCAGTGGAGGGCTCTGGCACCAAAACTCCCGATAAAGTCAGAAAATAGATGGAAAATGAAAGAAGCTGGTTACAGTAATAGAGAGATGAGGAGATACAAAAGGAGGTCGGGAAAGAGAGACAACGAGTGAGGAAGATACAGAGAGAGGGAGAAAGAGAGAGAAGGAGAAACAGAGAGAGGGGAAAAGAGAGAGAAGGAGAAACAGAGAGAGGGAAAAAGAGAGAGAAGGAGAAACAGAGAGAGGGAAAAAGAGAGAGAAGGAGAAACAGAGAGAGGGAGAAAGAGAGAGAAGGAGAAACAGAGAGAGGGAGAAAGAGAGAGAGGGAGAAAGAGAGAGGAAGAAATGGAGAGAGGGAGAAAGAGAGAGAGGAGAAAGAGAGAGAGGGAGAAAGAGAGAGAGGGAGAAATGGAGAGAGGGAGAAAGAGAGAGAGGGAGAAAGAGAGAGAGGGAGAAAGAGAGAGAGGGAGAGAGAGAGAAAGAGAGAGGGGGGAGAAAGAGAGAGAGGGAGAAAGAGAGAGAGGGAGAAAGAGAGAGAGGGAGAAAGAGAGAGAGGGAGAGAGAGAGAAAGAGAGAGGGGGGAGAAAGAGAGAGAGGGAGAAAGAGAGAGAGGGAGAAAGAGAGAGGGGAGAAAGAGAGAAGGAGAAAGAGAGAGAGGGAGAAAAAGAGAAGGGGAAAGAGAGAGAGGGTCAAAATGGAGAGAGGGAGAAAGAGAGAGAAGGAGAAAGTGAGAGAAGGAGAAAGAGAGAGAGGGGGAAAGAGAGAGAGGGAGAAAGACAGAGGGAGAACGAGAGAGAGGGAGAAAGAGAAAGAGGAGAAAGAGAGGAGAAAGAGAGAGGGGCAGAAAGAGAGAGAGAGGGAGAAAGAGAGAGAGAGAGAGAGAGAGAGAGAGAGAGAAAGAGAGAGGGAGAAAGAGAGAAGGGGAAAGAGAGAGAGGGTCAAAATGGAGAGAGGGAGAAAGAGAGAGAAGTAGAAAGTGAGAGAAGGAGAAAGAGAGAGAGGGGGAAAGAGAGAGAGGGAGAAAGACAGAGGGAGAACGAGAGAGAGGGAGAAAGAGAAAGAGGGAGAACGAGAGAGAGGGAGAAAGAGAGAGAGGGAGAAAGAGAGAGGGGGAAAGAGAGAGGGAGAAAGAGAGAGAAGGAGAAAGAGAGAGGGTGAGAAAGAGAGAGGAAGAAATGGAGAGAGGGAGAAAGAGAGAGAGGGAGAAAGAGAGAGAGGGAGAAAGAGAGAGAGGGAGAAAGAGAGAGAGGGAGAGAGAGAGAAAGAGAGAGGGGGGAGAAAGAGAGAGAGGGAGAAAGAGAGAGAGGGAGAAAGAGAGAGGGGAGAAAGAGAGAAGGAGAAAGAGAGAGAGGGAGAAAAAGAGAGAGAGGGAGAAAGAGAGAGGGAGAAAGAGAGAGAAGGAGAAACAGAGAGAGGGAAAAAGAGAGAGAAGGAGAAACAGAGAGAGGGAGAAAGAGAGAGAAGGAGAAACAGAGAGAGGGAGAAAGAGAGAGAAGGAGAAACAGAGAGGGAGAAAGAGAGAGAAGGAGAAAGAGAGAGGGGGAAAGAGAGAGAGGGAGAAAGAGAGAGAGGGAGAAAGAGAGAGAAGGAGGAACAGAGAGGGGAGAAACAGAGATAGGGAGAAAGAGAGAGAGAGACAGAGAGAGAGGGAGAAAGAGAGAGAGGGGGAGAAAGCAAGAGAGGGAGAAAGAGAGATGGGAGAAAGAGAGAGGGGAGAAAGAGAGAAGGAGAAAGAAAGAGAGGGAGAAACAGAGAGCGGGAGAAAGAGAGAGAGTGAGAAAGAGAGAGGAAGAAATGGAGAGAGGGAGAAAGAGAGAGAGGGAGAAAGAGAGAGAGGGAGAGAGGGAGAAAGAGAGAGGGGGGAGAAAGAGAGAGAGGGAGAAAGAGAGAGAGGGAGAAAGAGAGAGGGGAGAAAGAGAGAAGGAGAAAGAGAGAGAGGGAGAAAAAGAGAGAGAGGGAGAAAGAGAGAGGGAGAAAGAGAGAGAAGGAGAAACAGAGAGAGGGAAAAAGAGAGAGAAGGAGAAACAGAGAGAGGGAGAAAGAGAGAGAAGGAGAAACAGAGAGAGGGAGAAAGAGAGAGAAGGAGAAACAGAGAGGGAGAAAGAGAGAGAAGGAGAAAGAGAGAGGGGGTGAAGAGAGAGAGGAGAAAGAGAGAGAGGGAGAAAGAGAGAGAAGGAGGAACAGAGAGAGGGAGAAACAGAGATAGGGAGAAAGAGAGAGAGAGACAGAGAGAGAGGGAGAAAGAGAGAGAGGGGGAGAAAGCAAGAGAGGGAGAAAGAGAGATGGGAGAAAGAGAGAGGGGAGAAAGAGAGAAGGAGAAAGAGAGAGAGGGAGAAACAGAGAGCGGGAGAAAGAGAGAGAGGGAGAAAGAGAGAGGAAGAAATGGAGAGAGGGAGAAAGAGAGAGAGGGAGAAAGAGAGAGAGGGAGAAATGGAGAGAGGGAGAGAGAGAGAAAGAGAGAGGGGGGAGAAAGAGAGAGAGGGAGAAAGAGAGAGAGGGAGAAAGAGAGAGGGGAGAAAGAGAGAAGGAGAAAGAGAGAGAGGGAGAAAAAGGGAAGGGGAAAGAGAGAGAGGGTCAAAATGGAGAGAGGGAGAAAGAGAGAGAAGGAGAAAGTGAGAGAAGGAGAAAGAGAGAGAGGGGGAAAGAGAGAGAGGGAGAAAGACAGAGGGAGAACGAGAGAGAGGGAGAAAGAGAAAGAGGAGAAAGAGAGGAGAAAGAGAGAGGGGCAGAAAGAGAGAGAGAGGGAGAAAGAGAGAGAGAGAGAGAGAGAAGAGAGAGGGAGAAAGAGAGAAGGGGAAAGAGAGAGAGGGTCAAAATGGAGAGAGGGAGAAAGAGAGAGAAGGAGAAAGTGAGAGAAGGAGAAAGAGAGAGAGAGGGGGAAAGAGAGAGAGGGAGAAAGACAGAGGGAGAACGAGAGAGAGGGAGAAAGAGAAAGAGGGAGAAAGAGAGAGAGGGAGAAAGAGAGAGAGGGAGAAAGAGAGAGGGGAAAGAGAGAGGGAGAAAGAGAGAGAAGGAGAAAGAGAGAGGGTGAGAAAGAGAGAGGAAGAAATGGAGAGAGGGAGAAAGAGAGAGAGGGAGAAAGAGAGAGAGGGAGAAAGAGAGAGAGGGAGAAATGGAGAGAGGGAGAAAGAGAGAGAGGGAGAAAGAGAGAGAGGGAGAAAGAGAGAGAGGGAGAGAGAGAGAAAGAGAGAGGGGGAGAAAGAGAGAGAGGGAGAAAGAGAGAGAGGGAGAAAGAGAGAGGGAGAAAGAGAGAAGGAGAAAGAGA
>NC_088223.1:16143047-16300547 GCF_036934945.1 Oncorhynchus masou masou
ATTGGGACAAAACTGGACCCTGTTCAGGATAGATTTACACACAGTTGCACACAGCCTCACATACATGAGCACAGGCACACGTGTGAACGCACGCATGCAAACACACACACTCACACACAGACTTTGATACGGGATCCAGCTGAGTATTTCTGACTCCAATTCAGTGATTATAGAATGAGCAGAATGGCCAGTGTCTCATGCACCATTCCAGAGCTGATTCCAGATCAGATCATGTTTTCTCCATGTGTTTCTGAAGCATGAACATTATAGAGACAGCGATGGAGACGGAGCACAACACTACCGATCAAGACCATTTAGGGTTCAGTGTTTTTCAAAGGAAATGAAAAGGACAGCAGAAAACCCCTGCCCCCCCCCCCCCTCATCCCCCATCCCTCTTCTCCTGCTGAGCGGAGGGGTCAGACACAGGGTGGTGGGGGTTGGAGGAATCTCATCTCTGATGACAGCAGAGTCCTTCTTCCACAAAAGAGCTGCCCCCTACATCTTGTCCCCCACCCCTCCTTCTTTATCCAACTACCATACTACGCCTCTGCATTCAAATCAGAACAAATCAAGGCGGTTTGCAGTTTTTGTTCCCGGCCTGGCCCAGCACTACCAGACCTGATTCCGCTAATCAAGGCCTCGGCGATTAGTTGATTAGTGCCTTCCCCTGTGACAACCCTTACTTTCCCTTTCATTCTCCCTCCAGGTGCCACATGTTTCTCTCAGCGCTGTGTCGTGGTCATGGTTTAACTGTAACTCTGTCTACTGCCCTGTCTCCGTAATGGCTGAGCAGTTGCAGGAGGTGAGTGGTTGGAGGAGTGCTTTCTGTGTGGCTGTGTAGTAGTATTGAGCCGTAATGACTGATAGACTGCAATGGGTGCTGAAAGGTGCTGAGAGGTGCAGGTCCACGGGGCAGATGTTAAACACACTGTGTGAGGGAGAGGAGGGAAAGCAAGAGACAGTGCTACTGCAAAACCATAACCACAAGACAACACTGACAGACACACAGCACCTGGCTGAAAGGGGAAGAGAGTAGAGGAAGGAGAGAGTAGAAGAAGGAGAGAGTAGAGGAAGGAGAGAGTAGAGAAAGGAGAGAGTAGAGGAAGGAGAGAGTAGAGGAAGGAGAGAGTAGAGGAAGGTGAGAGTAGAGAAAGGAGAGAGTAGAGGAAGGAGAGAGTAAAGGAAGGTGAGAGTAGAGAAAGGAGAGAGTAGAGAAAGGAGAGAGTAGAGGAAGGAGAGAGTAGAGGAAGGAGAGAGTAGAGGAAGGAGAGAGTAAAGGAAGGTGAGAGTAGAGAAAGGCGAGAGTAGAGGAAGGAGAGAGTAGAGGAAGGTGAGAGTAGAGAAAGGAGAGAGTAGAAGGAGACAGTAGAGGAAGGAGAGAGTAGAGGAAGGAGAGAGTAGAGGAAGGAGAGAGTAGAGGAAGGTGAGAGTAGAGAAAGGAGAGAGTAGAGAAAGGAGAGAGTAGAGAAAGAAGAGAGTAGAGGAAGGAGAGAGTAGAGAAAGGAGAGAGTAGAGGAAGGAGAGAGTAGAGGAAGGTGAGAGTAGAGAAAGGAGAGAGTAGAGAAAGGAGAGAGTAGAAGGAGAGAGTAGAGGAAGGAGAGAGTAGAGGAAGGAGAGAGTAGAGGAAGGTGAGAGTAGAGAAAGGAGAGAGTAGAAGGAGAGAGTAGAGGAAGGAGAGAGTAGAGAAAGGAGAGAGTAGAGGAAGGAGAGAGTAGAGGAAGGAGAGAGTAGACGAAGGAGAGAGTAGAGGAAGGAGAGAGAAGAGAAAGGAGAAAGTAGGGAAAGGAGAGAGTAGAGAAAGGAGAGAGTGGAGAGAGTAGAGAAAGGAGAGAGTGGAGAAAGGAGAGAGTAGAGGAAGGAGAGAGTAGAGGAAGAAGAGAGTAGAGAAAGGAGAGAGTAGAGGAAGGAAAGAGTAGAGGAAGGAGAGAGTAGAGAAAGGAGAGAGTAAAAAAGGAAGGAGAGAGTAGAGGAAGGAGAGAGTAGAGAAAGGAGAGAGTAGAGAAAGAATAGAGTAGAGGAAGGAGAGAGTAGAGGAAGGAGAGAGTAGAGAAAGAATAGAGTAGAGGAAGGAGAGAGTAGAGGAAGGAGAGAGTAAAGAAAGGAGAGAGTAGAGAAATAATAGAGTAGAGGAAGGAGAGAGTAGAGGAAGGAGAGAGTAGAGAAAGAATAGAGTATAGCAAGGAGAGAGTAGAGGAAGGAGAGAGTAGAGAAAGGAGAGAGCAGAGAAAGGAGAGAGTAAAAAAAGGAAGAAGAGAGTAGAGAAAGGAGAGAGTAGAGAAAGAATAGAGTAGAGGAAGAATAGAGTAGAGAAAGGAGGGAGTAGAGGAAGGAGAGAGTAGAGAAATGAGAGAGTAGAGAAAGGAGAGAGTAGAGGAAGGAAGGAGAGAGTAGAGAAAGGAAAGAGTAAAATGGGAAGGAGAGAGTAGAGAAAGGAGAGAGTAGAGGAAGGAGAGAGTAAAAATGGAAGGACAGAGTAGAGAAGGAGAGAGTAGAGGATGGAGAGAGTAGAGAAAGGAGAGAGTAGGGAAAGGAGAGAGTTGAGGAAGGAGAGACTGATATATATCTTGCACTAACTAGAGCTTGAATTGAATTGAATCAGGCCTCAGTTGAATGTGACATGATTCTGTGTGTCAAATCAAGAGGGATAAATGAGGGGAGAAGGAGAAGGGAAATGTTGTTACTTTGTTACACAGCTTCTACAAAACTGCAAACTTCACATCTAATTGCAAATCGAAATCGATAAGAATGTCATCAAACAGCGCCAATAGAACTCTTTATCCTGGGAAAAGACTGCGTTCCACACAGCGTTCCACACAGCGTTCCACACAGCGTTCCACACAGCGTTCCACACAGCATTCCCATTATAACGATGGAGGTCTGAGACATCAGGGTAATAGGAATGAACATTGGCGCTGATCCATGCCAGGCTGGAGTGACATGTGTGCTGGCCCGTGAGCTTCTCCGAGGAAACCCTCTCTGTTTCTTCCTCTCCTACTCCTCCCCAGGCTTATCATTACCAGATCATCACTCCCATCACGTCCAGCCAATGACAGACCGAGAAAAAGGGGTAACGAACCAAAGGGAGGGGGAGAAGGAGAAAGAGCGAGAAAAAGGGGAAACGAACCAAAGGGAGGGGGAGAAGGAGAAAGAGCGAGAAAAAGGGGAAACGAACCAAAGGGAGGGGGAGAAGGAGAAAGAGCGAGAGAAAGGGGTAACGAACCAAAGGGAGGGGGAGAAGGAGAAAGAGCGAGAGAAAGGGGTAACGAACCAAAGGGAGGGGGAGAAGGAGAAAGAGCGAGAGAAAGGGGTAACGAACCAAAGGGAGGGGGAGAAGGAGAAAGAGCGAGAGAAAGGGGTAACGAACCAAAGGGAGGGGGAGAAGGAGAAAGAGCAAGAGAAAGGGGTAACGAACCAAAGGGAGGGGGAGAAGGAGAAAGAGCGAGAGAAAGGGGTGTGCCATGAGTAGTTTTCATCTCCAATACAAAACATGTGGGCCCCCTCTCCCCCTCCTTACCCCTCCTCACCCCTCATCCCCCCTTTCGTCAGATCAAGTTGCAGGTCTCTATCAGGGATGTTATACTTTTATTTTCACCTTTATTTAACCAGGTAAGATAGTTGAGAACAAGTTCTCATTTGCAACTGCGACCTGGCCAAGATAAAGCATAGCAGTGTGAACAGACAACACAGAGTTACACATGGAGTAAACAATTAACAAGTCAATAACACAGTAGAAAAAAAAGGGAGTCTATATACATTGTGTGCAAAAGGCATGAGGAGGTAGGCGAATAATTACAATTTTGCAGATTAACACTGGAGTGATAAATGGCCAGATGGTCATGTACAGGTAGAGATATTGGTGTGCAAAAGAGCAGAAAAGTAAAAAATAAAAACAGTATGGGGATGAGGTAGGTGAAAATGGGTGGGCTATTTACCGATAGACTATGTACAGCTGCAGCGATCGGTTAGCTGCTCAGATAGCAGATGTTTGAAGTTGGTGAAGTTACTTCAGCATGACTTCTGGACAGTTTACATGCGGCTAGGAATTCAGCGGCAATGGCCACGGAAATCTGATTCAAATGAGGGCTTGATTACATTACTGTTTACTTTAAATCTCTCCTGCCTTCTCTAATGTGTGTGTGTGTGTGTGTGTGTGTGTGTGTGTGTGTGTGTGTGTGTGTGTGTGTGTGTGTGTGTGTGTGTGTGTGTGTGTGTGTGTGTGTGTGTGTGTGTGTGTGTGTGTGCGTGCGTGCGTGCGTGCGTGCGTGCGTGCGTGCGTGCGTGCGTGCGTGTGTGTGTTTGTGTGTGTGTTTGTACCGGCACCCCAAATGTTATACTGCTTGAGCTCCTGTGCCTCTTATATAATTTTAGCTCAGTATTGTGAAGCTCCTGCACCTAAATATCAACAGTACCAGCACCAAAAACAACTACCGGAATCTATTTCAATCTAAGTCAAGCACTGGGCAGAACAATCTAAACGTTTATGTTCTCATGCTTTCAGACGTTGTTATGAAGGTAAATGATAACATTGAGGTAATTGAGAGCTCAGAGGGATACCAGTGTAGACCCTCACACTCCAGAAACAGTAGCACTTGTCTTTTTTTCATTCCCTCATTCCCTCTTTCGGATTGGCTGTGAGTTGTTCTGTGGTAGATAAATATGGTTAATGACTTAATGTCTGATAAAGATTTCTGTTATATGCAAACCTCCTTGGATAGCTAATAATAACAACACATATTGCACAATAATATAGATACAATACTATACAATACTATAAACAATACAATACTATATACAATACAGTACTATACAATACTATATACAATACAATACTATACAATACTATATACAGTACAATACTTTACAATACTATATACAGTACACTACTATACAATACTATATACAATACAATACTATACAATACTATATACAATACAATACTATACAATACTATATACAATACAATACTATACAATACTATATACAGTACAATACTTTACAATACTATATACAATACAATACTATACAATACTATATACAATACAATACAATACAATACTATACAATACTATATACAATACAATACTATACAATACTATATACAATACAATAATATACAATACTATATACAGTACAATACTTGACAATACTATATACAATACAATACTATACAATACTATAAACAATACAATACTATACAATACTATATACAGTACAATACTTTACAATACTATATACAATACAATACTATATACAATACAATACTATACAATACTATATACAATGCAATACTATACAATACTATATACAATACAATACTTTACAATACTATATACAATACAATACTATACAATACTATATACAATACAATACTTTACAATACTATACCTTATTATACATTTTATTGAGATTTGATATTCCAAACATATTGCTCACTATATATATTCCATATTGCTCACTATATGTATTCCATATTGCTCACTATATATATTCCATATTGCTCACTATATGTATTCCATATTGCTCACTATATGTATTCCATATTCCTCACTATATGTATTCTATATTGCTCACTATATGTATTCCGTATTGCTCACTATATGTATTCCATATTGCTCACTATATATATTCCATATTGCTCACTATATATATTCCATATTGCTCACTATATATATTCCATATTGCTCACTATATGTATTCTATATTGCTCACTATATATATTCCATATTGCTCACTATATATATTCTATATTGCTCACTATATATATTCCATATTGCTCACTATATGTATTCTATATTGCTCACTATATATATTCCATATTGCTCACTATATGTATTCCATATTGCTCACTATATGTATTCCATATTGCTCACTATATATATTCCATATTGCTCACTATATGTATTCCATATTGCTCACTATATATATTCTATATTGCTCACTATATATATTCCATATTGCTCACTATATATACTCCATATTGCTCACTATATATATTCCATATTGCTCACTATATATATTCTATATTGCTCACTATATGTATTCCATATTGCTCACTATATATATTCTATATTGCTCACTATATATATTCCATATTGCTCACTATATGTATTCTATATTGCTCACTATATGTATTCCATATTGCTCACTATATGTATTCTATATTGCTCACTATATATATTCCATATTGCTCACTATATGTAGTCCATATTGCTTACTATATGTATTCCATATTGGTCAGTCAGTCAGTCAGTCAGTCAGTCAGTCAGTCAGTCAGTCAGTCAGTCAGTCAGTCAGTCAGTCTGTCTGTCTGTCTGTCTGTCTGTCTGTCTGTCTGTCTGTCTGTCTGTCTGTCTGTCTGTGATAGAGGGATAGAGGTATAGAAGGATGGAGGTATAGAGTGATGAGGGATGGAGGTATAGAGGGATGGAGGGATGGAGGTATAGAGGGATGGGAGGGATGAAGGTGTAGAGGGATGGAGGTATAGAGGGATGGAGGGATGAAGGTATAGAGGGATGAGGTATAGAGGGATGAAGGTATAGAGGGATAGAGGTATAGAGGGATGGAGGGATGAAGGTATAGAGGGATGGAGATATAGAGGGATGGAGGGATGAAGGTATAGAGGGATGGACGTATAGAGGGATGAAGGTATAGAGGGATGGAGGTATAGAGGGATGGAGGTATAGAGGGATGAAGGTATAGAGGGATGGAGGTATAGAGGGATGGAGGTATAGAGGGATGAAGGTATAGAGGGATGGAGGTATAGAGGGATGGAGGTATAGAGGGATGGAGGTATAGAGGGATGGAGGGATGAAGGTATAGAGGGATGGAGGTATAGAGGGATGGAGGTATAGAGGGATGAAGGTATAGAGGGATGGAGGTATAGAGGGATGGAGGTATAGAGGGATGGAGGTATAGAGGGATGGAGGGATGAAGGTATAGAGGGATGGAGGTATAGAGGGATGGAGGGATGGACGGGCTTTATTGGCATGGGAAACATGTGTTAACATTGCCAAAGCAAGTGAGGTAGATAATATATAAAGTGAAAAAAACAATCTCCTCCATGACCAGGAAACCGATAAGTGGTCGAGTGCTCGAGGGAGTTTCAATTCATTAGTAGGTGAACAAAAGAGTGTCCTCCTATCCTCCATTACCAACTATGACAGAGGATGCAGAGTTTCCTCCCACCAGCTAGCGTGGAAGTGTTCTAACACCTATACCACACCTCCTTTGAATCAGATTTTGTTTTCTAGAAGGAGAAAAGCTGCACACATTTACTAGCTACATTTGTTTTTATCACTTTGCATGGCGGAGAGCTTTGTATGCATCTCTGTGTGTGAAATAAAGGTGGTCTAGATTTGGTTTTCCTCCACATGTGACATGCTGGTAGAAATGAGGTAAATCCGATTTAAGTTTTCCTGCATTAAAGTCCCCGGCCACTAGGAGCGCTACCTCTAGATGAGAATTTTCTTGTTTGCTTATGGCCTTATACAGCTCGTTGAGTACAGTCTTAGTGCCACTATGGGTTTCTGGTGGTAAATAGACGGCTATGAAAAATATTGTTAAATAGTGTGGTCTACAGTTTATCATGAGGTACTCTACCTCAGGCAAGCAAAACCTTTTGACCTTTACATTAGAGATCGCGCACCAGCAAGTGTTGACAAATAGACACAGACCACCACCCCTCATCTTACCGGAGGGAACGCCAACTGTATATTATCCATGTCCTAGTTCAGACGCAATTTGGTGAAACATAAGATATCTTTCAGTTTTGAATGTCCCGTTGGTAGGATAGTGTCGAACAGAGCTCATCCAGTTCATTCTCCAGTGATTGCACGTTCGCCAGTAGGACGGATGGCAAAGGCGGATTATCCACTCGCCAATGAATTGGCATTTCCCTCTTCATGCAAATTACAGGGATTTGGGCCTCGCCTGGGAGGAGCCATAAATCTTTTGTCTCCGATTCGTTAAATTAAAATCTTTGTCCAGTTCGAGGTGAGTAATCGCTGATCTGATGTCCAGAAGCTCTTTTCGGTCATAAGAGACAGTGGGAGAAACATTATGTACAAAACAACACACAGAATAGCACGTTAGGAGCCCGTTAGGACGGAGCCTGTAAAACGGCTGCCATCCCCTCCGGCACCATTATCATATATAAATGGTTTGTCATTAAATATTGTGTCTGTAACTCTATCAATCTCTGAGTAAATAGGATAAAAATACAAGTGTTACTTTTATCCCGGGTTCTCCGTTACACATTGTTTGAAGTACAATAGACCAACATAGTTACTGTAGTATGTCAAAGCTGTGTGCTGGAAACCTTGGTAGAGCATGAGGGAAGTAGGCATTGTGGTGCTCATGTGAATTTCCTTTATTTTTTTGGGCTTCAGACCAATGACCACTTACTTAAAAATGTGTTTTCATGTTTTTAATTTCCATGGTTTTTACACCAGAATTTGGTTTTGTTTGAAAAGTGCTGCAAACAACATTTACAGATGCAAAGTCTGATTGTTTTTAATCGACCAAAAGTCTCACATTGGCAGTTCTAATGTAACCTTTAATTTGGCCTCTGCTTTAAGGTCTGGGCCTTAATGGCACCGGTGGTGTGATGGCATAACTGCCAGGGTGGCTGGTTTAAACCCTGGTCTGCTGGCTGTTGCCCTCTAATAGCTCAAATCAGTTTTGAACTAAATATTAAAGTAATTGTCTTCAGTTTTACAGGTGAATAGCTCAATTGATTGTGACAGTCTTACATTGCAAAATATGACTCAATTTCCATTGAAAGCAAAGTGAAAGAAAACGGTTTTAATTGACTTTTTAATGTTGTATAACTCATCCATAGAGACAAAACAAAGATATCCTCATGTACACTAGAGGCACGTTGAGAGCAGCTTGTTTCTAGCCTAAACCTTTGCAGAGTTATGCATCCTATACATTTATATAATCCGGGTTTTGGGGGGGAGGGGGGTCATTAGGTAAGTGGATGTTTGAGTTGGGTTGATTCGGAGTTTACAGACACATATTTTCACTGCAGAGACACTGCACAGACACTACAAGATTGAAAAGGGGGGTGTTTTTTCAGTTTAAATTCAAACTGACATTCTCAAGTTGGTTGTCTGGTTATTTGTCAAACCACATGACTCACATTAGTCGAAAGGTCAATCTCTGACCACCTGTCCCACCCCATGTCGCCATTCAACTCTCCATGATAGGTTGTTGGCTTAAACCTCTTATTGCAGCAATTATATTTTCCATTCCAGTGTGAGACATAACTTTGTTATCATTTCGATTGGAATCAGTGCTTAGAAAGTTAGCTCTTTCATGGCTCACAGAGAAGAAAATTGCTCTACGTTCAAGAAGTAAAGCCAAAATAAAGAGCAGAGTGCAGTCTTTTGGAGATTTTCGAGATACAAGATTTCAATAATTGCAACACAAATCTCACATAAAAGCTTCCTTCTGATTCACATGAAACGTTCAAATTTCAAAGAACTCAGATGCGGATTTCTCTAGTTCAGGAGAGTGATGGAGCTGACCACTGCTAAAATAGCAGGCGCTTAAGCCACAACAGCTAACTGCTAATGCTTATCTTGACGTGCTAATTTTGTCATCTAGAGTTATAATAGTAACCTTTTAGTGAAGTGGGCCGAATCAGGGTCCAACAGAGTGTTTCTTGGTCGTCTTAAACTAAAGCATACACCTCACACACATGGTTATGGGCTTAAATAAAGAAGACACCTGTACCATGTCAGATATAGAGTTGAAATGTAATACATTTTGAGTTTGTATCCCAATATTTATATATATCACAGAAGACTGAAATATATCAAAAGCATTTGACATAGAAATACTATATTTTTTGAAAATAAAAAATAAATTATGTTCATTTATTATGAAATTGTGAAAAATAATAACGTACCACCCATGAGGCCACTAGGGGGCGCTTTGGTCATTGGACTGCAAGAAAGGTGTCTACGAAACGCTATATTTTTCCAGTTATTTCCACAAGGTCTCTTGCTTTTTGGGGGCCTTAAGTGAGATTTGGTTGTTACACAAGCACGGTCAGATTGAAAGGAAAGCCCAAAATTAAACAAACACACCAGCAGGACCATAAAAGTCCGGGTACTGGTTGTCCCGTTCAGATTGGTCCTGCTTTAGATTATTTGTCCATGTCACTGAGATAAACATCACAGTATCCCTCAACAAGACAAATGAATCCACTGGAGAGCACTCACACATACACACACATTCCAGTAGGCTTATGCATGCATATTATGCACACACACATCCAAACAAAGGCACACACGTAGGACATACACTCCCTCCCTCACACACACACACACACACACACACACACACACACACACACACACACACACACACACACACACACACACACACACACACACACACTCCTCAAACTCCTGTCCCGGCCAACAGATGAAGAGAAGTCAATCACGGTACCACGTTGTAAATCACTGAGCTCTTCAGTAAGGCCATTCTACTGCCAATGTTTAGCTATGGAGATCACATGGCTGTGTGCTTGATTTTATACACCTGTCAGCAACGGATGTGGCTAAAATAGACAAATCCAGCAATTTGAAGGGGTGTCCACATACTTTTGTATATAGAGTGTAGAGTGGCTGAGAGAGTGAGACCAAGACAGATTGAAAGAGTGATGGACAAATGAGACCTAGTCAGAGTTGGATAGACAGACCAAGATAAAGATGGAGAGAGTGGGAGAGACAGTTTGCCAGTGTAAAGTGGAAGAGAGAGATTGACAGAGTGTAGAAAAGAGAGAGAGAATGGAGAGAGGACAACCCGGAAACAAAATTGTAAATAATCCATAATATTTGAGTGTCACAGCGTCAGAAATCCTACCACTCCCACCAACCAATAAAACTCATGAATGCAACAGTTAATTTCAAATAGTTTGGGAAGCTAAATTTAAGGGCTGGATGAAAGCTGTGAGAAAAAAAGTTGAGTTTTGCTGGGGTCCTCTGGCCTGATGAAGTTTACCCGCTACTTGTCCGAGTTTAACTAAAAGGCATAGAAGAGGTCAAGTCAAGCTGCCTCACAGGGCTCTATGATACAGTGACACAGAACAGGACAAAGTAGTGACAGACACACTGAATGAAAGAGAGAGAAAGATGGAGGAGTGAAAAGAAGAGAGAGAGGCCAGAGAAAGAAATTATAGAAAGGGACAGAAAAGTCCAGGAGAGAAAGAAGTGAGAGATGCTTGAAAAGAGAGAGAAAGAAAAAGAAAAATATGCTTGAAAAGAGAGAGTGAAGCAGAGAGAGAGAAAGAGAGAGTTAAGAGAGAGTGAAGCAGAGAGAAAGAAAGAGAGAGTTAAAGAGAGTGAAGCAGAGAGAGAGAAAGAGAGAGTTAAAGAGAGTGAAGCAGAGAGAGAGAAAGAGAGAGTTATAGAGATGACTTTAAGGTTCATAGAAGCTCTTTCTGGCTGCTCACTGGCTGTCACTCAGTCCCAGTCCCCGAGGGGAAGGGATGGCAGGCCCTGGTTGGTCTCATTCACCTGTCAATCAGGCTGACAGGCGAACCATAGGGCCTCATGTTGCGGTGCGGAAACTGTCTGTCAGCCGCCCGGCAGCTGTGATGACATCACCCAGCGATAGGGATTGGAACACACACACACACACATACAGGGACACACACACAGGACCATTGAGTTTGGAGCTCAACCGGCTGACCCATGGACCCTCATGCCTCCCCTAAAGATCCCATCAACTCCTGGCTTGGTACTGCTCACACACACACAGTGAATAGCACCACATGCTCCTGCCAACCCCCTGCCTCTCCGCCCCTCCACTTTGCTCCCTCTCCAAAAGCCTGTCCTTGTTACTGACAGGATACACACACACACACACACACACACACACACACACGCGCGCACACACACACACACACACACACACACAGCAAAAGACCTTGTTTCTGGCAGGACAGACAGGACATATGTGGAGCAGAGAGATTAAACTACAACACAGCAGCTGGACAATAAGAAAGCAAAGAATGAAGTCAGCTTCATATATTGCAACACACACATAAACACCTGCATGCAAACACACACACAAACACCTGCGTGCAAACACACACACACACACACACACACACACACACACACACACACACACACACACACACACACACACACACACACAGAGAGAAGTAACTAAGGAACGAACGGAATGAACATGCTTGGCAGGGAGACAGGCTCCATCTGGTTGGAGCTAATTTAACACGGTCTGTGAAACAAATAGGAGAGAACTCTTGTTGAATAATAATGATGAAGCAAGACACTGTCAAGGGTGCGTTTCTACAGTCATCTGTTTACGTGGCTTCATTATGAATATAGACAATTGAGATAAACGGAAAAGGAAAAGATGGTTTTTGATGGTTTCCTCATCGTAAATCCATTTTCCAAACTGGTTTAGACAGCTTGGTGCCTCAGTGGTGTGATATGTAAATGTCTCGGTTCAGTGATGTGCAAACAAGAAATGACACACACATGGACATATACACAGTTGCACACACATACACACAGTCACATACACACACAGTCACACACACACACCAGAGCAGGGGAAATGGGAGCCGTTGATCCATATCGTTTTGACAACTGTCATGACGGATGACTGTATCATCATAGAGAGAGGGGGCCCCCCTCGCTTCTTCCCATCACTCTCTTCCCCTCCTCCCTTCTCCCCGAGCCGCCCCGTCTCTCTCCTCACCCCGCACCCCCATCTCTCCATATTTTCACCAGTGATCTTGACCTGCTACGTCAGCTAGGGTCATAAGTGGGGTTTGGAAGCGGTTTAAGTGAAGAGAGTTTTGACTACACACCAACACACAAAGTCAAATGTCTATGGTTACGTTTAGGCATGAATTATGCATTGGTTAAGTTACGGGTTAAGGTTTGGGAGAGGGTGAAACCAAGAACAACTACATGGTTAAGTTACGGGTTAAGGTTTGGGAGAGGGTGAAACCAAAAACAACTACATGGTTAAGTTACGGGTTAAGGTTTGGGAGAGGGTGAAACCAAAAACAACTACATGGTTAAGTTACGGGTTAAGGTTTGGGAGAGGGTGAAACCAAGAACAACTACATGGTTAAGTTACGGGTTAAGGTTTGGGAGAGGGTGAAACCAAAAACAACTACATGGTTAAGTTACGGGTTAAGGTTTGGGAGAGGGTGAAACCAAAAACAACTACATGGTTAAGTTACGGGTTAAGGTTTGGGAGAGGGTGAAACCAAAAACAACTACATGGTTAAGTTACGGGTTAAGGTTTGGGAGAGGGTGAAACCAAAAACAACTACATGGTTAAGTTACGGGTTAAGGTTTGGGAGAGGGTGAAACCAAAAACAACTACATGGTTAAGTTACGGGTTAAGGTTTGGGAGAGGGTGAAACCAAAAACAACTACATGGTTAAGTTACGGGTTAAGGTTTGGGAGAGGGTGAAACCAAAAACAACTACATGGTTAAGTTACGGGTTAAGGTTTGGGAGAGGGTGAAACCAAAAACAACTACATGGTTAAGTTTAGGCATTCATTCTGAGTGGTCAAGGCAATGATTGTATATATGAATGGACAAAGCCATCGATCACCTGACACCATTCAACCATTCATTCCTATGTGAAGACTCAATAGCGCATTAGAACTAAATTAAGTCGGTTAAGATGGCGTCTCATGGAGACACAACATTTGCCATTTTTGCTATTCCAGGAAGTGAAGTTACAGACTAGCTCAGTGTTGCCCCCTTTCATTGAGTAACTCAAGTTGAAAGCCGACTGGGGGTACTGCAGGCTGCCATTAGCAACTAAACGATTCTTTAAAAAACTAATTGTGCCGAGCACTGGGATTGAACACGAGACCCTTGGAGCCGGAGCTCGCGGCTGATGTCCATCAGCCATCCTCGTTCACACCGCCCTAGCAATCCCCAGGCCTTCTTCATGGTAATAGCACTCACCATTGCCCTTCGTGGCCCGTTTTTAAGTCGGTCCAGGTAAAGCATGCACACCATCATATGGAAGTTAAAGTCACTTGGCTGGTAAACAAAGAAGGGTTGAAAACAACACATACAGTACCTTCAGAAAGTATCATAAACCTTGACTTATTACACACTTTGTTGTCTTACAGTCTGAATTTTTTTGTGGATTAAATGTTTGTTTTTCTCTCACCCATCTACACACAATACCCCATAATGACAAAGTGAAAACACATTTAGAAATGTTTGCAAATTTATTGAAAATGAAATACAGAAATATTTAATTTACATAATTATTCACACCCCTGAGTCAATACTTTGTAGAAGCACCTCTTTTGCAGCAATTACAGCATTGACTTGTCTTGGGTATGTCTGTATCAGCTTTGACTTGTCTTGGGTATGTCTGTATCAGCTTTGACTTGTCTTGGGTATGTCTGTATCAGCTTTGACTTGTCTTGGGTATGTCTGTATCAGCTTTGACTTGTCTTGGGTATGTCTGTATCAGCTTTGACTTGTCTTGGGTATGTCTGTATCAGCTTTGACTTGTCTTGGGTATGTCTGTATCAGCTTTGACTTGTATTGGGTATGTCTGTATCAGCTTTGACTTGTCTTGGGTATGTCGGTATCAGCTTTGAGTCGTCTTGGGTATGTCTGTATCAGCTTTGACTTGTCTTGGGTATGTCTGTATCAGCTTTGACTTGTCTTGGGTATGTCTGTATCAGCTTTGACTTGTCTTGGGTATGTCTGTATCAGCTTTGACTTGTCTTGGGTATGTCTGTATCAGCTTTGACTTGTCTTGGGTATGTCTGTATCAGCTTTGACTTGTCTTGGGTATGTCTGTATCAGCTTTGACTTGTCTTGGGTATGTCTGTATCAGCTTCGACTTGTCTTGGGTATGTCTGTATCAGCTTTGACTTGTCTTGGGTATGTCTGTATCAGCTTCGACTTGTCTTGGGTATGTCTGTATCAGCTTCGACTTGTCTTGGGTATGTCTGTATCAGCTTTGACTTGTCTTGGGTATGTCTGTATCAGCTTTGACTTGTCTTGGGTATGTCTGTATCAGCTTCGACTTGTCTTGGGTATGTCTGTATCAGCTTCGACTTGTCTTGGGTATGTCTGTATCAGCTTCGACTTGTCTTGGGTATGTCTGTATCAGCTTCGACTTGTCTTGGGTATGTCTGTATCAGCTTTGACTTGTCTTGGGTATGTCTGTATCAGCTTCGACTTGTCTTGGGTATGTCTGTATCAGCTTCGACTTGTCTTGGGTATGTCTGTATCAGCTTCGACTTGTCTTGGGTATGTCTGTATCAGCTTCGACTTGTCTTGGGTATGTCTGTATCAGCTTCGACTTGTCTTGGGTATGTCTGTATCAGCTTTGCACATGTGGATTTGAGGATTTTCTCCCATTCGTCCTTGCAGATTTTCTCAAGCTCTGTTAAGTGAGGTAGGGAGCGGCGGTGAACAGCAATCTTCAAGTCTTTCCACAGATTTTCAATGGGATTCAAGTCTGGGCTTTGGCTGGGCCATTCACGGACTTTCATATTCTTGTTCTGAAGCCATTCCAGCGTTGCTTTGGCTGTATGCTTGGGGTCGTTGTCCTGTTGGTACGTAAATCTTCGCCCCCCCAGTCTAAGGTTGTTTGCACTCTGAAGCAGGTTCTCATCAAGGATTTGCCTGTATTTGGCTCCATTCATTGATTCATCTATGCTTACCAGTCTTACAGTCCCTGCTACTAAAACGCATCCCAATAGCATGATGCTGCCACAACCATTCTTCATGGTAGGGATGGTGTTAGACAGGTCATGTGCCTGCTTTTCTCCAGATACTGTATAGCGCTTTGCATTCTGTCCAAAGTGTAACATTTTTGTCTAGCCAGACCACAGAATCTTTTGCCTTACGGTCTCAGAGTCTTTCAAAACGCCTTTTTTACAAACTACAGGTGTGCCTTTTTCTCAGGAGTTGCTTCTATCTGGCCGCTCTCCCATAAAGCCCAGAATGGTGACGTGCTGTAGAGACTGTTGTCCTTCTGGCAGGTTCTCCCATCTCAGCCAAGGAACTCTTTAGTTCTGTCAGTGGTCATTGGGTTCTTGGTCATCTCCCTGACCAAGGTCCTTCTTGACCGGTTGCTCAGTTTGGAGATCTACAGACAGTTCCTTTGACTTCATGGTATAGTTTCTGCTCTGACATGCACTGTGAACTGTGGGACCTTATATAGACAGGTGTTTTTCTTTCTAAATCATGTCCAAATAATTTAATTGGCCACAGTTGGACTCCGATCAAGTTGTAGGGATGTCTCAACGACGATGAAAGGAAAGTGGATGCACCTGAGCTGAATGTGGAGAGTCATAGTAAAGGGGTGTGAATACTTATGTCAATAAATATTTCTGTATTTCATTTTCATTGAATTTCCAAATATTATGGGGTAGTGTGGTATATATTTAGTTCATTTTCAATTAAGGTTGTGACACAATAAAATGTGGAATAAGTCAAGGGGTATGAATACTTTTCTGAAAGTACTGAATCTGCAAGACATCCAGGAAGCTAGTCACCCTAAACACAAATCAAAGATCAGCAGACAAAGGAAGTAATGCCCAGTACTGCATTCAGTAGCTTGATGTCTTTCTGGTTGTAACTGTGTCTTTATTATTAGATATTTTTTACCTTCATTTAATTAGGCAAGTCAGGAAAGACCAAATTCATCTTCAAAATGACGACCTACCCGGCCAAACCCTCCTCTAACCCGGACAACGCTGGGCCGCCCTATGGGACTCCTGATCACGGCCGGTTGTGATACAGCCCCCGGGATCGATACCGGGTCTGTAGTGACGCCTCGAGCACTGCAAAGCAGTGCCTTAGACTGCCCGGCCACTCAGGAGATTCTACAATAGCTCTCCATGTTTTTCATGCTGACAGCTTTGCCCATTGGCGGAAAACAGCTAAGAGGACAAGGACATTCTTAGAATGCGAGACACACACACACACAAACCATCATCATCATTGTGGAGTCTGTTCAGCATCAGTCAAAGACCAATGGACCAAACCAACGGCTTCCGGGGAGAAACTGGCGATGGTACAGTCCAAACTGGAGCTGGGAAGAGGCCATGCTTCTTTCTCTGGTGGCTTCCACTACTTGTTCTTTTCTTTTGATTCTTTATTATATTTACTTTCTCTCATCTGTTTTCCCTTCTCTGTCAGTTTGGATTTAGCTGCTTTTTCCAGACTATTCAACCTCCAGGCCTCTCCCTGTAGGCTGCTCTAATATAAGGAAAGCAGACAGGTGGGAAACTTAGTTTACAATACGAAACTATATCAGCACTGTGTGTATGAAAGAGAGAAGGAGAGTGTGCGTGCTTGTGACCATGGGAGAGTGTCATTGAACCTGTGCGTGTATGCGTGCATGTGTTCGTACATGTGTGCGTGCATTTGTGTGTGTGTGTGTGTGTGTGTGTGTGTGTGTGTGTGTGTGTGTGTGTGTGTGTGTGTGTGTGTGTGTGTGTGTGTGTGTGTGTGTGTGTGTGTGTGTGTGTGTGTGTGTGGGGGTGTGTGTATGTGTGTGTGTGTGTGTGTGTGTGTGTGTGTGTGTGTGTGTGTGTGTGTGTGTGTGTGTGTGTGTGTGTGTGTGTGTGTGTGTGTGTGTGTGTGTGTGTGTGTGTGTGTGTGTGTGTGTGTGTGTGTGCCTCTCTCAGTCCTAAAAATAAGGCATGACAAATCTTATCTACAACTTGGCACATCACTCAGCAAATCACAAACTCAACAAAAAACATCAGGGAACTAGTCGGATATATGTTTTGTATCAACTGTTTGATATAATTCAAGTGGGTGAAGAAATGCAAAGTAAGAAGTTTCCATGAGTGTGTATACAACTCTTTCTAAATCACCCTGCTGCATTGTCCAGAAACACACTAAAACACACGCCCTAAACACACACACTGTCTGCCACTGAGCCAACACACTAAAACATGAATGTGACCTGGCCGTTAGCTTTTATAGTTACAACTCCCAATCACAAGTCATTCTAATGCACCGTTTAACAACCCCCAAAATCCCAGCCAGGTCACCCATGACACAAGTCAGTATTCAACGTCCTTCCATGTCTGAGGACGTTGGGAGATGAAGTGCAAACTGGCCACTAGGGGCAACCACGAGAGCTGTTAACTTCAGGAAGGTTTGGGTATTTTAGACGGGGATGGCGGATGGGTGTAAGCATCTACCTCTGATTCTAAAAGTTGCAAGTTTGACACCAGTGATACAAAGTTGTTTTTGATATTTTAGTTTTAAGCCTATCCCAAACTTAAACCCTAATCTTAAAAATGTGGAGTTAATGCCTAAACTGAACCTTAAACACTTTGAAATGTGATGTTTGCATAAACTTAGAAATTTGACTTTTGAGAAAAATAGATGAATGTCTAATTCTGATGTGAGACTGTGAAAGCTGGTTGCAAATTCCCCTCTCAGAAAAAGAGATAGATGCACATGATTGACAAAGGATTGGGTTAGTCTCTCTGGTGTCATGTCAGAGAGGATTAAGTCTTCATCCTCATTACAGTCCGCCAGTCATTCCCCTGTGAATACAACCCCATGCACATAGGGGAGCTTTGCAATATGGATAGAATCATCCACTTCCCTGAACAGCGAATCAGCTATTTTGAATATTGAAAAATATATATATTCTGCCTTGTTTATTTGGGCAGAGCATGTATATTTATTTATTCACTTTTCCTGTTCGATGTTGGTTCTTTTAAAATATTCACATAAGGAAGCTTTGCATTATGGATAGAATCATCCACTTCTCTGAACAGTGAATCGGCTATTCTTATTTGGGCAGAGCGTGTACATGTTCCCTGGTGCGACAGACAGAGCCTGTATGTGGTTATCAGACCCTTGTGGATTACTGTGATGTGGACAGACAAGACTAAGAGGCACTGATGTTGGTCAATCACACACAGACACACACACAACTCTCTCCAGGTAGAAGTCTCTAAAATAACAGCTTTGGCACAATCCACACTGGGCCGGGTTAGAATACGGAGCTCAGAGGAATCCTGGAATCCTGTCTGTGTGAAAGAGCCCAGTCAGAGTGGTGGTTCTGACCAGAGCATGGGGGACACGAGGCCCACACAGTACCACCGGGCCCTGGGCCCCGAGCTAGCTAGACCTGGGCCCTCTGGACAAAGTTAGACCTGGGCTAGACCTGGGCCTTCTGGACAGAGAGAGAGGGGTGGAGGAGGGCCTGTGTGCAGTAACCAGAGGTTTGAACCGGTTCAGGGAACAGATCCGAAAACTGAAAAATAACTACATTTTTCGATGAACAGAATCAGAACTGGGAACAAAAGTGACCTATACTGTTCCGGTACAAACCTGTTATTTTCAGAGGTTTAAAAAGGAACAGAAAGGAACAATATAAACCGTAACGTTTTGTGTTCGAACCATTTCAGAACGTTATTTTGCTGGTTGGAACAGTGGAACGGAACAAAAGGATATATGGTTCTGTTCAGCACGAAACGATTGGAAAATAATTATGGTTCCAACCCCTGGTAGTGGCATTACAGTATCAGATGGATATTTTGAGTATAAAGGTATATTATATACAGTATGAGAATGGGTTAAATCACTTCTACTCCATTGAAAAAGCACCATTGCCATATTAAAACACACACTTTCAACAAGCAAAAGGGTATATGACCTCAAAAAATGATCATTCAAATAAGGGAAAAATAAATTACTATTATTATAAATGAGTGATCTAAACACATTAGTATTATGGATTTGAGTAACTTGTGTCTCTCACATTAATATTTGCCTAAATGGAGAACGCTGGTGAGGGAACCCTGCCTGTGTCCCAAATGGCACCCTATTCCCTATATAGTGCACTACTATTAACCAGGGCTGGCACCCTATACCCTATATATAGCACTACTATTAACCAGGGCTGGCACCCTATTCCCTATATAGTGCACTACTATTAACCAGGGCTGGCACCCTATACCCTATATATAGCACTACTATTAACCAGGGCTGGCACCCTATTCCCTATATAGTGCACTACTATTAACCAGGGCTGGCACCCTATACCCTATATATAGCACTACTATTAACCAGGGCTGGCACCCTATTCCCTATATAGTGCACTACTTTTAACCAGAGCCCAATGGCACCCCATTCCCTATATAGTGCACTACTTTTAACCAGAGCCCAATGGCACCCCATTCCCTATATAGTGTACTACTTTTAACCAGGGCTGGCACCCTATTCCCTATATAGTGCACTACCTTGGAGCAGATCCCTTTGGGGCCCTGGTGAAAAGTTCAGCACTATAAAGGGATTAGGATGCCATCCGCGTTTCTAAATGAGTTCTGTTTGTTTGTGTTTATGATTCACACAGGAGTTCAGGGATTAAAAGGTGTGTAAACTGAATCCCTTCTCGCTCCGTGGTTTGCCTTCCTGTTAGTCCTGGGGGGGGGGGGGGGGGGACCTGGAGGGGGGGGACAGATCTATGCGCCAGACTCTTTCTCTCAACCAAGTCTGTTTTCTTTCAGCCAAACGTGGCAAATCAAGGGTCATCAGCATTAATATGCCTGTTTGCTAAAATCCCGTTCCCCCTCGACAACATGGAAATACCCAGAAGTCTCATGTTGACATTGTGATGATTTTTTAAAAGGTAACAATTTACTTGAAGGGAATATATGTAATACATTCATAACACTTTTATGAAATCACTTATCGCACCTTCATGAATGTTGCAGTATCATTTCTAACAACATTCATAACACATTTATTCAACATGCATTAAGGGTTTATGTAAAACGGCAATACTTCAATGTTTTATTTGGAAATGGAGGTTAAAATTCCAGTACGTCGTTATGTCAATCCCCTGCCTGATTTGGGTAAATAGGAAAAAGAGGCAGTGATGATTGGGAATTTCAAACAGACTACAAAGGGAAAACATTGAAGTGAGGAGGAATGTATTCTTTTCAGTTTGACAGATGGAAAAAAAGAAAGTTTAACACTCTATATATGTTCCCAATGTTAATGGGTAATAAAGCACCAGCACTCAGGCACACAGTGCCTCTGTGCCTTTTCCGGGGGTTGACAGATGGACCAACTCACACCCATAAGCCTATTCCTATAGCATGGTTGATGTAGAGGGGAATCAGATGAGAAGGTTCTTCATTCACAAGCCAAGTATTGTAACTGTGACATAGTTCCTAAAGAATGTTGCTGTTAAAACTCTGACAACCTGGTTAAAATATATTTATTTATTCACTTTTCCTGTTGGTTGGTTCTTTTACAATAATCACACAGGGAAGCTTTGCATTATGGATAGAATCATCCACTTCTCTGAACAGTGAATCGGCTATTCTTATTTGGGCAGAGTGTGTACATGTTCCCTGGTGCGACAGACAGAGCCTGTATGTGGTTATCAGAACCTTGTGGATTACTGTGATGTGGACAGACAAGACTGAGAGGCACTGATGATGGTCAATCACACACACACACACACACACACACACACACACACACACACACACACACACACACACACACACACACACACAACTCTCTCCAGGTAGAACTCTCTAAAATAACAGCTTTGGCACAATCCACACTGGGCCGGGTTAGAATACGGAGCTCAGAGGAATCCTGGAATCCTGTCTGTGTGAAAGAGCCCAGTCAGAGTGGTGGTTCTGACCAGAGCCTGGGGGACACGAGGCCCACACAGTACCACCGGGCCCTGGGCCCCGAGCTAGCTAGACCTGGGCCTTCTGAACAAAGTTGGCCCAGAGAGACTGACAGGGGAGGCTAGTGTTTGGGTGATTTGGGTGTTTGGGCTGCAGAAAAGAGGGACGTTCACGGTCTGTCCCCATGGCTGATGAGTGGGGGAAGGGGGTAATTTTGGGGGGTTATGATTACCCCTCACACTCACGCACACACCAGCACACACACACACCCACACACAAATACACACATAAACATCCACCCACACACAAACACACATACACAAAACATACACAAACATACACACACACTACCTATCTCACCTCTTCCCCCAATCATAGAAGTGCCATCAGGCCCCTGTAAACATCTGTCAGCCATTACACACTCTCCCCATGTCCCTCCCCCTTTCTTGTTTTCTCTCCCCAATCCTCCACCCACCCCTCTCTATGACTCCAGCAATTCAGCATGCCCTTTGACCTCAAACAGAAAAAAATGCAACTCTGCGTTTTTGAAAGAGCTATACTGAGTGGCTTATATGATTCTAACAAGTTACTCAAGAACAATTCTAATATTCATTGATTTGCACCGAATATATATTTATCCTGGGAGACACGTGTATGTCATATGTACACACCAATCAGAGACTGGCAATGGAACTGGACCTTCTTTCAATTGAGCCACACACACACACACACACACATACACATACACATACACACACACACACACACACACACACACACACACACACACACACACACACACACACACACACACACACACACACACACATACACACACATACACACAAACACACACACACACACACACACATACACACACACACACACACACACACATACACACACACACACACACACACACACATACAGATATACACACACCACTCCCATCACTGGTGTTCGTGCCCCAGCCCTCCCTTCCTCACCCATATCTTCTCTCCCATACCCCCAGGCCTCCCTCCATCACTTCATCAATTACCCTGTCTCCTCCACAGCCCACCCCCTCCCTTCCCCCATGCCACTCCCTCTCTGACCCCAGGTCGTGAGGTCAGGAGGTCACAAGGGTCAGAGGTCATCCTCCACAGACACCCCGGGCATCCCTCAGAAGTTTCCGGCTCTTGGTCTTGGAGCATTTGGTTCCCGTAGGGTGACACCCCTTGGAAATGGTGGTAACACCTTCCTACAGGTCAACAATGGAATAATACTGACTGAAGCCAGAATGCAATCGAAAGCGCCCAAGCAATGTTTACAACATACCCTACTATCTTTACAGTGCACTGCTGTAGACCAGACATTCTCCATCTGATTCTGTCTGCGCTGATATGGATTCACTGTGTAATACTGTAGCCTTGTCTTATAACTTGGCTCTGTCAATGCCAGACACATTAGTCTAGTGTGAGAGAGCAGACCTGGGAGGGGCTATCTGTATTGATTAGGAAGAAGAAGGAGAGCACCCATCCCATCCCTGTTACCCTCATCCCTTACATAGGGTGTGTGTATCAAATGGCACCCTATTCCCTATGTACTGCACCAATTTTGAACTGGGCCCACAGGATGCCATTTAGGATGCAGCCAGGGGTAATGAGGATCACTGTCCCATATCCCCTCCCCTCTTCTCTCTCTGGCTGGAAATCCTTTTAATCAGATCCCATGAGAGTACATGGATATGATAAGAGGGGCGGGGCTTAGGAGGGTCCATTCGTGGAACAAACACAGTAGCTAAACACATCACAGACATAGACAGTCATTCCATACAGGCACTGTTACATCAATAAACACACATTTTAAACAGACATGCATAAAACATGTACTATTCAGGTCAAGGGGAAGAAAGGCTCCTTGTGCTTCCAGAAAATTCTGAGGTGTCTGATGTTCTGTGTTCTAGATCACTCTGAGGTGTCAGATGTTCTGTGTTCTAGAACACTCTGAGGTGTCTGATGTTCTGTATTCTAGAAGCATTTGATAGAGATACAGCTGGCATCTGCTTCACTGACCATTCACCTAAATCTAGACAGCACTGAAGTCAGATTCCACCTCATTCCACAGTGTCTCCTGACCCCTCCTGTCTCAGCCTCCAGTATTTATGCTGCAGTAGTTTATGTGTCGGGGGACTAGGGTCAGTTTGTTATATCTGGAGTACTTCTCCTGTCCAATTCAGTGTCCTGTGTGAATCTAAGTGTGTGTTCTCTAATTCTCTCCTTCTCTCTCTCTTTCTCTCTCTCGGAGGACCTGAGCCCTAGGACCATGCCCCAGGACTACCTGACATGATGACTCATTGCTGTCCCCAGTCCACCTGGCTGTGCTGCTGCTCCAGTTTCAACTGTTCTGCCTTATTATTATTCGACCATGCTGGTCATTTATGAACATTTGAACATCTTGGCCATGTTCTGTTATAATCTCCATCCGTCACAGCCAGAAGAGGACTGGCCACCCCACATAGCCTGGTTCCTCTCTAGGTTTCTTCCTAGGTTTTGGCCTTTCTAGGGAGTTTTTCCTAGCCACCGTGCTTCTACACCTGCATTGCTTGCTGTTTGGGGTGTTAGGCTGGGTTTCTGTACAGCACTTTGAGATATCAGCTGATGTACGAAGGGCTATATAAATAAATTTGATTTGATGAACAGTGTGTGTGTGTGTGTGTGTGTGTGTGTGTGTGTGTGTGTGTGTGTGTGTGTGTGTGTGTGTGTGTGTGTGTGTGTGTGTGTGTGTGTGTGTGTGTGTGTGTGTGTGTGTGTGTGTGTGTGTGTGTGTGTGTGTGTGTGTGTGCATAAATGTGTAAATGTCTGTGATTTACGTACAATACCAGTCAAAAGGTTGGGTTTTTGAGATTTTTGGTTCCAAACGCTGTGTCTTTGTGAGATGCAGAGTAGGTGAACGGATGATCTCCTCATGTGTGATTCCCATAGTGAAGCATGGAGGTGTGATGTTGTGGAGATGCTTTGCTGGTGACACTGTCAGTGATTTATTTAGAATTCAAGGCACACTTAACCAGCATATCTACCACAGCATTCTGCAGCAAAACACCATCCCATCTGGTTTGCACTTAGTGGGACTATAATTTATTTTTCAACGGGACAATGACCACCTCCAGGCTGTGTAAGGGCTATTTGACCAAGAAGGAGAGTGATGGAGTGCTGCATCAGATGACCTGGCCTCCACATTCACCCGACCTCAACCCAGTTGAGATGGTTTGTGGTGAGTTGGACCGCAGAGTGAAGGAAAAGCAGGCAACAAGTGCTCAGCATATGTAGGAACTCCTTCAAGACTGTTGGAAAAGCATTCCAAGTGAAGCTGGTTGAGAGAATGCCAAGCGTGTGCAAAGCTGTCATCAAGGCAAAGGCAAAAGATACTTTGAAGAACCTAAAATGGATTTGATTTGTTTAACACTTTTTTGGTTACTACATGATTCCATGTGTGTTATTTCATCATTTTCATGTCTTCACTATTATTCACTATTAATGTAGAAAATAGTAAAAATAAAGAAAAACCCTGGAATGAGTAGGTGTGTCCTTTTGACTGGTAAAGTATATAGCTGATATAATTCCGCAGCTCCACAGGTCACGTCACAGGGCTGTTTTCCTGCGCGGCTTGGCCATTTTCTGCTGTTTGCATAAGAGGTTTTTATTTTATTTTCCAGGGAGAAAACTGCCAATCTCTGTGAGCCAAGCAAGCTTAATCAAGGCAGCCATCTCACGGTCCCACATCTAATCCGCAGCTGCTGCCCAGGCTGAGAAACCTTCTGTTAACGCCTGGCCTGAGTGCTGGCCTCCACAACTTCTAGAGGCCCACGGGGGGAGGAAGGGGGGAGAGAGAGGGGGGGGGCTTAATGATGAATTCGACCAGTTTAGCTTTTTCATTCATTGCTGTCACCTACAGGCCCATATAGGCCTTATTAATTGTGGAGTATTTCTCATTCTCTCAATTTTAACTCCATAGATACAGTACAAGTACATCGATGCATAGTTTATTAGTTGAATTAATTAAAATAGTTGAATGTGGTTGGCAAATGTGTGGTCATGCTTAGTTTTGGGGTCTATTATATGGGTTAGTAGCGGCCTCTTGTGGTATGATAAAAAATGCACCCGTTGGGGAAAGTGATGGGCTCCACACAGTAGCTGCCTACAAGCATAATACTGCGTAAGATATTTGAATTTGTCAATATATAGCAAGCGTTTATCAAAAACCATGAGAGACAGGCTAATGAAAATTTTACCTCCATTTGCGTCAATGACTGCATCAAAAGTACCCTAGCATTATAGCAAAAACACTGTATTCTCTCCATTTTATCGTATCGAAAGAAACCAAAAACATGTTCATTCAATTTCCTAAGAGACCGTTGGGAAATATTAAGTTAAAGAGGGCTGCTTCTTCCATCAACATAAAACAAAGACCAGTAATTGAAAGGGAATGGAAAAAAAGAAAGAAAACTGCTGACCATTTAAATGTTTCTTTATTACTCATTCTGCAAAAAAGAACACCCCTTAAAAATGGACTATATCTGTCCACGGCGAGGCGCCACAGAGCTTGTCAGAAATGTAGCCTTGAAACTATGGTAATATACACTCTGTGGTTGGCTTAGTTCACCTCTGACGATACAAATATTTGTCCAATAGAAAAACTGTATTTAAATCACAGTCATTTTATTGGATTGCGCTTGCTGTCAATCAAGCAGCAGCTGTGGTTCTTGAGGGAGAGAGACGCCAGTTGAATGTTTGAAGCGTTGGGCGACGGAGCTCTGAACACTGCAGAGCAATGGGAGAATTTATGTTGTATGGGATACAAATAACATCAAGAATAGATTAGTTATGAATTTTTGTTTAATTGTTGTTCATGATCCATATTTGAAGCTGCATGCATACACTTTAATTAACATTTAATAGGCAAGCGTTACTACTTATTAACATTTTATATTGATCTAAACTTAGTTAATTGATTAGTTAGAAAAGAAATACAATTACGCCAAATGATGACACGAATATTTGCCACTGGTCTATTTAAAATAAAATTATCACAATAAGTAAAATCATGTCCATGAGAGAGAACCTATATAGCCTAATATCCATTATTTTTACATATTGGGATCAAATACAATCTGAAATAGATTTTGGAAACAGATTAAATAAATCACGATACTTATTCATATTTATTGGAATTAATGCAACCTATATGTAATTTAATACAACTTTTTTAGTTTATGTTATCATAAAATCATCACATTGTCATCACAATCAGCATAGGCTACATTACTTGTTTAGTATAATAGGTTACTTTATTTGGGCAATGAGATTAAATAATTCGTAGGCTATTATAAAGTGGTAAAATGTCTAAGTTTTGCTGTTTCACTTTTCTATACTTTCATAATAGTTTATAGCCTATTCATTATTTGTGTTTCTCTCACTGTCATGGGTATTTGAGCATTCATTCTTCCCTCCAACTGAAATAAGCCAATAAGTATTATAGACCTAGCTATTACTGATGGATGAGCAAATCAAGACAGCCTCAGTCTTTTATTCCAGAATTTTACAAAAAGTGTATTTTTACAGCTCAGTGTCCAACATTTGGTATTAAAAACATTTGGGAAGTTCATTGAATAGCCGAAGAGAAGCGCAAAGGAGCAGCGAATTCTTCCTCTCTACAATTTGTTACCCTTGAGATCCCAGGATTCCTTGCGGCAATATACAACTTCTGCGCATTCTCTCTGGTGTCATGTCACTCTTCAAGACGTCACTTGCTTGCCGACCAATCCCCTTCTCTCTACGAGCAGCTCACGCTGTGATTTAAGAGCTTTCCACAATAAATCTGTCCAGAATGTCTCAAAGTTGATTTAACTGTGTTCCACCTCGTTATGAAAATACTTGTGGATTAATCAAGCCTTGGATGCTGGCGTTAGATCAACGAGCTTGATCATTATTTATGGATATCAAAGCTAAACACCACAACTTGAGGACTTCAAACTTGATCGTGCCTTCATGCATTTGGGATTTGTCGCACCGTCACTAACCAGTGGATCTGAAAAGCTGGCATGTTCTCTATTGACAGATCTTAAATGCCACCCTGCTTTGCCAAACTGTTGTAGTTGAGTTATTATACCAGGGCAACTCATTGAAGTAGTTTGAGTCTAAAGAATTCGTTTTCTTCACTATCAAACTTAAAATGCTGAATGCAATTCTTGTTTTATTTGTGTTGGTTATCCAGTGGCCCTGAAGTCAATTCTAACAGATTAATCAAATTAAAGTGTGAATAAAAAAGTTACAAAATTGTTTGCTTCGATGTGATTAATAGTCTTAGGACTAAAAGTCATTTAATTCCAGGTCATTCTTATAAAATAAGGTCAATTTAGGCCTATAGCTTGCACTGCATGCTTTATTAAAAGTGTAATCCACCATTGTCTTATAATCACTTTTACACTTTGAAAATATTTTTAGTAACAGACATGGCCTAAAAAATACAATTTTACAAACGTGTAGTCTGTATTGTGTAGAAATGAATGTGTAATAATATTGCGTTTTTTTACGCATGCATTTTTGACTGAACATTTTTGGTATATACTTCTGCGATAAAAAAAAAATAGTCCTATGTAGTATATGCCTAGGCTATAAAAACATCAGAAATAAATTGTAGACCTTTTCAGGAAAGGAAATTGTAATTGCACATGCAACTAAATGTATTTAATATTGAGCTAACGAACGGAAATATGCGAATTCCCGTGCTTTATGAATTCCTGGACATGATGACGCCAGCGTCGAAGCGGTTAAGTAGGTAACGTAGTATTCAACAGCTGGGCGTTCCTAGTACACAGTTAAGCCAATCAGAGGGAGACGTGGGAGTGGTTTTAATAATATTCTCCAACCCCTGGTCGAGGTCAGAACTAAATTGACCCAATGAAAAATCGAAGAAGCATACTGGGACGCGCTCTCCTGCCCTATTTGGTCATCTCTGCCTCAAATTACTGCCGCCATGAAAAAGGCATGTCGTTTTTCTACATAACGTCAGTGATTTGAAGGATTGTCTTGGAATCTTTATGATCCTATGGCTTTATGCAATAAACATATACAGATAATTATTGACAAATGAAATGTTATTTATATCTTTATATTGACCAATTACTTGACATGATTAGTGATTATTCTAGAGACAGAAATTCATAATTTCAGATAAATGTTGAGAAGTCTTCTACAACGTGGCTCCAAATCAATAGCCAATCAAATTTCACTATATATGATTGCAAATTGATTACGAAATGCTTGAATAATACTTTTTTTTATTAACCCATAAAATAAGCAAAATGAGTTCAATCAAGTACAGTCTTAACTGAATGACAACAGAGACAGAATAGAACATGGAATTTTATTGAATAGTTTGGGGTAGGCCTCATCTCCAAGGAAGGTGTACAGGTGTAGACTAACAGTGAAGCCTGAATTTAAAATGGAATAGCAGACATTGAATATCCCTTTGAGCATGGAGAAGTTATTAATTACAATTTGGATGGTGTATCAATACACCCATACACCAAAGATACAGGCGTCTTTCCTAACGTCGTTGCTGGAGAGGAAGGAAACTGCTCAGGGATTTCACCATGAGGCCAATGGTGACTTTAAAACAGTTACAGAGTTTAATAACCATGATAAAAATTGAAGGTGGATCAAATATAAAAAATATTCCAAAACATACATTCTGTCTGCAACAAGGCACTAAAGTAAAACTGCAAAACAGTTGGTAAAGCAATTCACTTTTTGTTCTGAATACAAAGTGTTATATTTGGGGCAAATTCAACACAACACATTACTGAGTAGCACTTTCCATATTTAGCATAGTGGTGGCTGCATCATGTTATGGGTATGCCTGTAATCATTAACGACTGGGGAGTTTTTCAGGATAAAAAATAAACGGAATGGAGCTAAGCACAGGCAAATTCTTAGAGGAAACCCTGGTTTAGAATGTTTAGAATTTCCACCAGACACTAGTAGATGAATTCACCTTTCAGTAGGGCAATAACCTAAAATACAATACCAAATCTAAACTGGAGTTGCTTACCAAGAAGGCAGTGCACGTTCCTGAGTGGCCGAGTTACAGTTTTGCCTTAAATCTATATGAAAATCTATGGCAAGATCTGAAAGTGGTTGTATAGCAATGATCTGCTACCAGTTTGAGAGAGCTTGAAGAATTTTGAAAAGAATAATGGGAAAATGTTGCACATTACAGGTGTATAAATCTCTTATAGACTTACCCAGAAAGACTCACAGCTGTAATCGGCGCCGAAGGTGCTTCTACAAAGTGTTGACTGAGGGGTGTGAATACTTACGTAAATGAGATATTTCATTTTTTTAAATTAGGAAAACGTTATGTTTGGCATAAAAGCAACACAGCTCATCACCCTGACCACACCATCCCCGCTGTCAAACATGGTGGTGGCAGCATCATGGTTTGGGCCTGCTTTTCTTCAGCAGGGACAGGGAAGATGGTTCAAATTGATGGGAAGATGGATGGAGCCAAATACAGGACCATTCTGGAAGAAAACCTGATGGAGTCTGTAAAAGACCTGAGACTGGGACGGAGATTTGTCTTCCAACAAGACAATGATCCAAAACATAAAGCAAAATCTACAATGGAATGGTTCAAAAATAAACATATCCAGGTGTTAGAATGGCCAAGTCAAAGTCCAGACCTGAATCCAATCGAGAATCTGTGGAAAGAACTGAAAACTGCTGTTCACAAATGCTCTCCATCCAACCTCACTGAGCTCGAGCTGTTTTGCAAGGAGGAATGGGAAAAAATGTCAGTCTCTCGATGTGCAAAACTGATAGAGACATACCCCAAGCGACTTACAGCTGTAATCGCAGCAAAAGGTGGCGCTACAAAGTATTAACTTAAGGGGGCTGAATAATTTTGCACGCCCAATTTTTCAGTTTTTGATTTGTTAAAAAAGTTTGAAATATCCAATAAATGTCGTTCCACTTCATGATTGTGTCCCACTTGTTGTTGATTCTTCACAAAAAAATACAGTTTTATATCTTTATGTTTGAAGCCTGAAATGTGGCAAAAGGTCGCAAAGTTCAAGGGGGCCGAATACTTTCGCAAGGTACTCTACTTCCAATGTCTGATTTCCATAGAATGTTCCATTAACCACCAGCAGGGGGTGTATAGGAGCCATATTTGACCAAAAGGAGCCTACTGCTTTTTTTCTGAATCATTATCATGATCACCAGTACCACCATCCATCACCACCACCACATACCTCACACCCCACCACAGCGGATAGTTGGCCTTTGTTTCATTGATAACTTATAACAAGCCTATGTCTAATCATACAAACAACTTTTTGTCCCAAGTCCTATATGGTTACAGAGTAGGTTATAGAGTAGACCTACATTGCATGTGAAATTAAATAAAAGTGCACATTACAACTCACCGATTCATCATGATTTGAATGGTGCTCTCTGGTCCAATACTGTAGTAAAGATTCCCTTCCTTATTGTGCTCCTTTACACCCATGAATTTAAAAGTATTTGGGGGGTTGAACTATCGTTACTCCTAGTGGGAGTAAGTGTTGCCTGACACTGTTCTCTCCATCTGTGGTCATGGAGGAATGGAAAGGAAGTCAGTTATATGTTCTGTGACACAAACATAGCCGGATAAATACTACATTAATCCTTTACAACATTTACAGAATATGGTCATCGTTTTGCTGAAGTGGCATTTGTATAACGCTCTTTGTTTCAACTATGCCTCTAGGGGGCGTTATGGTTTCCCAAAAGATCACAGAACATGCATCGCCATTTGATCATCTGCTGTCAGTGTCTGGCTGGCCAAGCAAGAGAGGATGGCAGTTTTTTTACCTTCAAATCAAACATTTGATAATTCTACTTAGTTAGGGCCACTAGCTCTACCTCTACTAAAGAAAGTGTCATGCACTTGTTCAACATTTTATAGAAGTCTAACCATTTGTGTCTTTACATTTTTATTTTTCTAGGCATCAATATTTTTTATCGTATGAGAGAAAATACAAAACAAATGTAGTAATATATGTCATTATTGAGGGTGGGAGAAGGAGATGAAGGACTGTGTTCTGTCATGGAACACAATCTCCAGACAGGCAATAGGTTGGCAACAGCAGCACTATCTCGTGGACGCCTTATGTTTCATATAGGTAAGAAGAGGATTAAGTAACTATCATTCATAACTAAAGTCTTTATTGAAACATGTTTGAATTAATTGCTGAGTTCCCAAGAACAACACGACCTGTTGGTACATGGTTGTGAACATATGGTGTAGTGTTGAAAGCAGGTCAGTGGGCCAAACGTCATAAAGAAAATGTCACCGGAAGTACTGTCGAGGTCCCGCCCCTGACACTAAAGGGCAAAGTAGCATTCCAAAATAACGGTAATGTTCTTGTGATACACATTGTAAACCGTTTCAGACATTGCTAGATTAAATAAAAAATACTTTCAATCACATTGCTAAGTATAAATGTATGTTCATAAGGCTGTGTGTCTTGTTTGGGCCAGAAATCCAACGAGGGGGCGTAATTTTTTATTTAACTAAGAGCGGTGGGATGCTACAATTGGCTCACTACATGACAGAATACATTTTGAGCCAATCGGAGCCTGTTACGATGAGTTATGGGCCTAGTTGTGTAAATTATGCAAATCCTTCCCCAAGACTCCTCCACGCGGCCGGTAGGGAGTGAGAGAGCCATACACATTAAACCCAGGAGGGAACCGATCCGGAATATGTATTTTATATTATAATTAGATTAAAACAAGGCAGACAAATAAACAAGGGAGATTCCAGTGAATTATAGTTTCATCTATGATTAAGTTGTTAATTATATGTGATCGTGGTACAGTTGTTCGTTTAAGAGCATGTTTCTGTCAGGAAGTTATCAGAAGCCGGTAGTGCAGTAGCTAGCTAACGTTTTCGCCGGGGACGGGCGGACCTCTTTGTCTGACAGGGGAAAGGAACTCGTGCTCTTTTGTTTTGCATTGTCTTTGTTTAGTGGGCTAAAAGGAACTCTGGGACCAGCGTTTCTCTTTATTGACGTTCTCCCCCCCCAAAATAAAAAGATGCAAACCGTGAAGAAATACTTCACAGAGGGACTAATCCAGTTTACGATCTTACTCAGTATGATCGGAGTTCGCGTGGATGTCGACAGCTATTGGAACGGCTACTACTCACCGCTAGAGATTAACGATGGTCCCAACTCAGCCTTTATCCAGACACCGTTTCATAGTTTGAGGGACAATTGGGACGGGTACAGCGTGCACCCCAAATGTCCGGAGTTGGACTATTTCTTCGCCAGCCGTCGGCTTCTGGACGAGGTGAGGGCGCTTGGGTCGCCCGCCCTGTTCCCTACGCAGTTGAGCGCATGGCTCGTGCACCAAGTACCTGACAGATCGGAATTCGGAGAGCCACCGAACAGCACGAGTAGCAATAATGGTAACGCGGGGCTGTCGTCAGACAGCACCGGGGAAGAGACCAACGACTCTGACCTTCTCGCCGAGGACGAGAGCTGTTCTACTGTTAGCGATAGGTTGAGAGGCCGGCAGGAGGAGTGCCAGACTGCCACCCAACTAAGCACTGAGCCGGGGCCTTATCCCAGCACCGGAGCCTGCGAGATACCCAAAGAGGCGAGTACTGCAGCCAGCTAGCTAACTTTATCTGGTTTCAAACTTCATCTACCCTAACTAATGTGTCGCCCATGAAGTTATTGTGATGCAATGCGAACTAGGCCTTTAGTTGGAGCTGACAATGGGAATGACAAGTGTGATAGCCAGCTAAACAGCTAACGTCAGGCCAATAACGTTGCTAACTTGCTGTTATGACACCAACTGATAAGGTTCTATGCACATGGCATGCTGAACTTTTACATTCACTTTCACTTTGAACGTTATTTTTTTAAAGCTAGATTACCTTTAGATTGGTATCTCCTGACTAAGCACAACGTAATAAATAATCGACAGAGGTCTCCTCTCCAATAGGTCGATAGCGAGCTACCAGCGCAGCCCACCAAGCAATTGGGAAAGTACATGCAATTTAAGTGTTCCACCGCAAACAGCCACGAACAAATTTCACAAGTATCAGACACCGCAAGCTACTATCTAATCAACATTGACATTATCACACCCCTGATTAGCCACGATTGGCTTACATAGTCAAACCCATCTGCAAATTAATTTCCAATTACTTTTTTCCAATTTTCGTCTTTCTCTGGTGTTCATCTATCACTCCCTTGTGTGGCCAGTAATCATCTTGTGGGTTGACAGAAATACTTTCCCCAAACCCTTGTCAATTAAATGTTAACAGCAAAGTAGGCTAACCTGACATAAGTATATATTTGTTATTTTCAAACATTGACATGGAAATGAGCAGCAGCGCAGAACCATTGCTGGACTGGCACATTCATCACGTGCTAGATGCGCAATTAAAGGGCCAGGGCCCTGTTGCATAAAACAACAAGTTAATTTCCCCCTTATCTTTTCTTAACTTTAACGTTATGACATTTTTTCGGGAATAATTTGGTGAAGGACCCAAATGTTTGAGAAAGCCTGTTTCCAATCACTACAAATTAATCTCCAGGGTTGCAAGTTTTTATGGTTGAGGAGGAGTGAGACAGAACGGCTGCTGGATCAATGGATGTGATTCCCTGAGGCCAGTTAGTTGTTGAATCTGTTATTTCTTCGCACTTTACCCTTGTTCACCAGCTGTGGGCGAGGAGAATATGCAGAGAAGTAAGGGCCTTGTACCTACCCCCTCTTTGTAAAAGCATTTGTCCTCAAATACAGCAGGCCCAAGGCAACTCTCCTTTCCATGATTTGGATGACATCAATTTACTTAGATTTTCTTTTGTCTGGGAGTTTAATTTACTACTAACCTTGCTTTAGGTTTCACGTTTTCTGTTCAGAAGATCATGCACTCATACTTTCCAAAGAAGGTGCAGGAAGTTCTACATTCTTACAACAATGACAGTTGGATTTAGGCTACAGAACTTTGTTTCTTATAGTTAAAGAAGTTCTACTTTCACAATCTACAAGTCCAGACAGAGGTAGTCAGAAGAGGACTGGGATTCAGTTCAATGTTAGTCATCCCCTTTGCCTCTGACATTAACATATATGCAAACGCTCTACTCTTGCTGTATTCTCATCCAGCCCTGTGGTAAAACATGATGATCCCTGTTATGTCATTTGTGGGTTTGAATGACTTATTCTCTCCACCCATAGGGTTACACACTCTTTGGGCCTTGGGTGTGTGTTTTTGTAGGGACAAAGGCCCACACTCACTGTAGTGAAAAACCCTGCTGTGGCTTGGGAGTGTCCAATGTCATCTTCTCCCCCACAACTTCACTTGCAGCTGTTGGGAGATTTGTATTGTGTAACCTCGGGCTGTGGTGGTCATGACATTTTGTCAGCCGGTTGTTGTGATGCAAAAGCATGCTGATGTCACGGTAATTGACTGTTAATTAACATAAGCGTGTTTAGCATTTCCATGCATACAAGCTACTGATGCCCGCCTTCGGAACATTTACATTTAAAAAGTATAAATCCATTTAATATACTGTACATCACAATAAGTCCATAATTTATTTGAGTCGAGTCCTAAGAACAGAATGAGTTGGCCTGGCTATGCTACATGTCATAGGCTGGTTCATTTAGAAGACCAGATATGCATTAAGTCCCATTCCATTATTTTATATGATTTTACAGTATGAAGAATATAATTTAACCTTTGAATATAATTGACTAAAATAGAAAGGATATTTTTTCCCTTTCCAGAGCGAGTGTGCCTAGTGAAGTTGCCACGTTGAGTGTTAAAGTGATCATTTGAAACAGGTCCTATATGCTAGATTTAGAGTTGTTTGGCAACTTTAGTTGTGAATGATACAAACCTTAATGTCTTAGAAATGAAAACATATTCGGGCTGCATGTTGTGACTGTAGCCTATTGATGTGAGAAAGTAGTAAAAAAAGCTTGTTTAAATGTTCCTTCCCTCAGGCTGCGCAGCTGTTCTCTCAGCAAGTATTTTCCCACATCAGACTATTCAAAATTAAATCTTGTCTTTATATGTAAAATTAGTTTCAGTTTAAATGGACCATTATCCAATGGGCAGGAATAGCGAATGGGGGCAGCACACTTTCTTGCCAGTCCATTTTTCAACGATGCCTGGTAGACCACTTCATTTTTACAGCGGAGCTGTACTTAATATGAGCAGCTGAGAAATAAGCATAAGAACTTACGGTTGAAGTCAGAAGTTTACATACACCTTAGCCAAATACATACCAGTGGGTCAGAAGTTTACATACACCTTAGCCAAATACATACCAGTGGGTCAGAAGTTTACATACACCTTAGCCAAATACATACCAGTGGGTCAGAAGTTTACATACACCTTAGCCAAATACATACCAGTGGGTCAGAAGTTTACATACACCTTAGCCAAATACATACCAGTGGGTCAGAAGTTTACATACACCTTAGCCAAATACATACCAGTGGGTCAGAAGTTTACATACACCTTAGCCAAATACATACCAGTGGGTCAGAGGTTTACATACAGTGGGGCAAAAAAGTATTGAGTCAGCCACCAATTGTGCAAGTTCTCCCACTTAAAAAGATGAGGCCTGTAATTTTTATCATAGGTACACTTCAACTATGACAGACAAAATGAGGAGAAAAAAAATCCAGAAAATCACACTAGGATTTTAAATGTATTTATGGTGGAAAATAAGTATTTGGTCACCTACAAACAAGCAAGATTTCTGGCTCTCACAGACCTGTAACTTCTTCTTTAAGAGGCTCCTCTGTCCTCCACTCGTTACCTGTATTAATGGCACCTGTTTGAACTTGTTATCAGTATAAAACACACCTGTCCACAACCTCAAACAGTCACACTCCAAACTCCACTATGGCCAAGACCAAAGAGCTGTCAAAGGACACCAGAAACAAAATTGTAGACATGCACCAGGCTGGGAAGACTGAATCTGCAATAGGTAAGCAGCTTGGTTTGAAGAAATCAACCGTGGGAGCAATTATTAGTAAATGGAAGACATACAAGACCACTGATAATCTCCCTTGATCTGGGGCTCCACGCAAGATCTCACCCCGTGGGGTCAAAATGATCACAAGAACGGTGAGCAAAAATCCCAGAACCACACGGGGGGACCTAGTGAATGACCTGCAGAGAGCTGGGACCAAAGTAACAAAGCCTACCATTAGTGACACACTACGCCGCCAGGGACTCAAATCCTGCAGTGCCAGACGTGTCCCCCTGCTTAAGCCAGTACATGTCCAGGCCTGTCTGAAGTTTGCTAGAGAGCATTTGGATGATCCAGAAGAAGATTGGGAGAATGTCATATGGTCAGATGAAACCAAAATATAACTTTTTGGTAAAAACTCAACTCGTCGTGTTTGGAGGACAGAATGCTGAGTTGCATCCAAAGAAGACCATTACCCACTGTGAAGCATGGGGGTGGAAACATCATGCTTTGGGGCTGTTTTTCTGCAAAGGGACCAGGACGACTGATCCGTGTAAAGGAAAGAATGAATGGGTCCATGTATCGTGAGATTTTGAGTGAAAACCTCCTTCCATCAGCAAGGGCTTTGAAGATGAAACGTGGCTGGGTCTTTCAGCATGACAATGATCCCAAACACACCGCCCGGGCAACGAAGGAGTGGCTTTTCAAGGTACTGGAGTGGCCTAGCCAGTCTCCAGATCTCAACCACATAGAACATCTTTGGAGGGAGTTGAAAGTCCGTGTTGGCCAGCAACAGCCCCAAAACATCACTGCTCTAGAGGAGATCTGCATGGAGGAATGGGCCAAAATACCAGCAACAGTGTGTGTGAATCTTGTGAAGACTTACAGAAAACGTTTGACCTCTGTCATTGCCAACAAAGGGTATATAACAAAGTATTGAGATAAACTTTTGCTATTGACCAAATACTTATATTCCACCATAATTTGCAAATAAATTCATTAAAAATCTTACAATGTGATTTTATTTAATTTTTGTCTGTCATAGTTGAAGTGTACCTGTGATTAAAATTACAGGCCTCACTCATCAGAACTTGCACAATTTGTGGCTGACTAAATACTTTTTTGCCCCACTGTATACTCAATTAGTATTTGCTAGCATTGCCTTTAAATTGTTTAACTTGGGTCAAACTTTTCAGGTAGCCTTCCACAAGCTTCCCACAATAAGTTGGGTGAATTTTGGACCATTCCTCCTGACATAGCTGGAGTAACTGAGTCAGGTTTGTAGGCCTCCTTGCTCACACATGATTTTTCAGTTCTGCCCACACAATTTCTATGGGATTGAGGTCAGGGCTTTGATAGCCACTCCAATACCTTTACTTTGTTGTTCTTAAGCCTTTGCTACAGCATTGGAAGTATGCTTGGGGTCATTGTCCATTTGGAAGACCCATTTGCAACTAATCTTTAACTTCCTGACTGATGTCTGTTTCAATATATCCATATAATTTTCCTCCGTCATGATGCCATCTATTTTGTGAAGTGCACCAGTCCCTCCTGTAGCAAAGCACCCACAAAACATGATTCTGCCACCCTCGTACTTCAAGGTTGGGATGGTGTTCTTCGGTTTGCAAGCATCCCCCTTTTTTCCTCCAAACATAGCGATGGTCATTATGGCCAAACAGTTTATTTTTTTGTTTCATCAGACCAGAGGACATTTCTCCAAAAAGTACGATCTCTGTCCCCATGTGCAGTTGCAAACCGTAGTCTGGCTTTTTTTGGTTGTTTTGGAGCAGGGGCTTCTTCTTTGCTGCGCAGTCTTTCAGGTTGTGTCGCTATAGGACTCGTTTTACTGTGAATATAGATACTTTTGTACCTGTTTCCTCCAGCATCTTCACAAGGTCCTTTACTGTTGTTCTGGGATTGATTTGCACTTTCCGCAGCAATGTACGTTCATCTCTAGGAGACAAAACGATGAACCAGACTTGTGGAGGTCTACACATTTCTTTCTGAGGTCTTGGCTCATTTCTTTTACTACAGTATCAACCACTATTTGAGCCGCATGCTCTCGCTGCGTGACAGGTGATATTCTCCCCAAACTCTATATGCCATGGGCTCTTCAACCCTGTTCATCTGCTTTTTCCCCGTGCTTATTTTGGGAAAACAAGTGAAATCTGGTCAGTAACATTGATAGTAACATGTTTTCGCAACAAAACATATTTCACTAAACTGTTGACAGCCCCTCTGCATGCTGGAGAAGGTCATAAAGGAGAGGCAGCAGGAGATATTCTCTATAGCTAAAGGTAATGTGTCACCAATTAATTATGAAAATATAAACAATTCCCTGTTACTAGGCTATTCAAAATCAAATACAAATGTACTATAATTGTAGGCTACCTGTAAACCACCCTGCACAATCAATGAACCAAATGGTGTTTTCAATGAATCATCACCTTCGAAAGCGCTGTCCATTTGGCTGTGTTAGGCTTTGAAACAACATCCACAGCGACCATGTTTTACACTGTTTAGACCTGCTGTTGAACTTCCTTCAAATTGATCATCACAGTGAGGTGAGTTTTGAAATCAGGATACTGTTTTGATAAGTGTTCTTTGGATTGCATTTGCACTGTCAGTGGTTAGAGGGACAATGGAGCCCTGAGTACCAGGCTATTAGGACCTGATCATCAATAGCATGTTTACTGCGGTCATGACTCATGATGGCCAGTGTGGCTGTAATACGGTCACCTCAACAGCCCTAGTAACACCCCAGTTTTATATAGACCTATGCATAGGCTACATAACACACAGCGAGCGTTGTAACAAAAGTTCATGTTTGAGGAGCATGACAGGGATATTCCACTCAATCATCACCTTAGAAAGCACTATCCATTTACATTTTTCCCCCTCATCAATCTATGCATAATACCCCATAATGACAAAGCAAAAACAGGTTTTTAGAATTTTTTGCAAATGTATTTACATAACTATTCAGACCTTTGCTGTGAGACTCGAAATTGAGCTCAGGTGCATCCTGTTTCCATTGATCATCTTTGACATGTTTCAACAACTTGGAGTCCACCTGTGGTAAATTCAATTGATTGCACATGTTTTGGAAAGGCACACACCTGTCTGTATAAGGTCCTACAGTTGACAGTGCATGTCAGAGCGCGTGTGTGTTACCAAGCAAGGACCAATTGCGCTCTGAGATGGCTGATGTTGGTGGGATTTGGAGTATGATGGAGGCAACAGGGGGAAAGAAACTCAGATCCACAAAGTCCCTTCCACCAGGTGGCTGATGAGATATGTTGGCACAACTGCCATATTGCATCTCCATCCCAAAGCCCTTGCTTGGAAGTGTACTTTTCCAGACTGCCAAGAACCTTGCCCTCATCCAGGCCAAGGTGGAGAGACATAGTGGTGACGACACCATAGGCCTGGTTGATCTCTGCATCTGACAGGATGCTCTTGTCCAGCATATTTGGGGTCCAACATGTACGCTGCGGTGTGTTTGGGCTTCAGGCAGAAGTCTTTGCGCTTTTTGATGTATTTCAGAACTGTAGTTTCTTCTGCTTGGAGTAACAGTGAAGTGGGCAGGGCAGTACGGTTATCTTCTCTTACTTCTGCAAGCAGAGTCTGAACATCAGACAGGATGGCATTATTACCACCAATCCGTGCAATGGCTACTACTATTGGTTTCAGGCTGCTTACTACTCTCTCCCAAAATACATCATCTTGGAGGATCCTCTTGGTGGGGGCTGTGATATGGCCATTTTTTTGAGACTCCTTCCCCTCCAGGAGACTGTCAAACATGATGACAACACCACCCCAGCGGGTGTTGCTGGGCAGCTTCAATGTGGTGTTCTTATTCTTCAGACTTTGCTTGGTGAGGTAGATTGCTGCTATAACTTGATGACCCTTCACATACCTTACCATTTCCTTGACTCTCTCTTGTAGAGTGTATCCATTGTTTTCAGTGACATGATGTCCTTGAGCAGATTCAATGCATGAGCAGCACAGCCAATGGGGCTCCTCCACTTTAGACCAAGCAGCCTTCATGTTCGCAGCATTGTCTGCCACCAGTGCAAATACCTTCTGTGGTCCAAGGTCATTGATGACTGCCATCAGCGTATTTGCAATATAGAGACCGGTGTGTCTGTTGCCCATTGTGTCTGTGCGCTTGTAGAATACTGGTTGGGGGGTGGATATGATGCAGTTAATAATTCCTTGCCCACAAACATTCAACCACCCATCAGAGATGATTGCAATCATCTGCTTTCTCTGATTTGCTTGACCTTCAACTCTGCATCCAGCAAATGAGTAGATAAAGCATGTCTGGTGTAAGGGGTGTATGCTGGGCGAAGTACATTCAGAAATCTCTTCCAATACACATTGCCTGTGAGCATCAGAGGTGAACCAGTTGCATACACGCTCGAGCAAGACATTCATAAGCATTTCTCTGACTACGTTCCACCATTGAGTCAAAACAAACTTCTGATTCCAGGAGGACCATGAGCTGTTGCTATCGATAAGGTGTCTGGTTCATCATTTTCACCTCAAATAGAAGTAGAAGGACTTCTGTCAGAGTTTGCTTGTTGTGAGTGTTGAGGGAACTTTGTGCACTTGGCCAGATGATTCTGCATCTTTGTTGAATTCTTCACATATGATTTGGCACAGTATTTGCAAATGTACACAGCTTTTCCTTCTACATTAGCTGCAGTGAAATGTCTCCACACATCACATAGTGTATGTGGCATTTTCCTGTAAAGATTAGGGGGGGAACAAGTACTGTTAACCAGTTGGATATAGGGGGTGCTATTTTAATTTTTGGATGAAAAACGTTCCCGTTTTAAACAAGATATTTTGTTACGAAAAGATGCTCGACTATGCATATAATTGACAGCTTTGGAAAGAAAACACCTTCTCACGTTTCCAAAACTGTGAGCCTGTGAGTGCCACAGAACTGATGTTACAGGCGAAACCCAGATAAAAATCCAATCAGGAAGTGCCGCATTTTTTGAAACCGCCTCATGCCAATGACTCCTTTATATGGCTGTGAATGAGCTACGAATGAGCTAACGTTTTCCACGCATTCCCCAAGGTGTCTACAGCATTGTGACATCTTTTTAGGCATTTCCATTGGAGAATAGCTGTAAGGGACCATATTTGGCGAGTGGTCACATGGTGTCTCCCGGAGAAAATCTCACGTCAAATACTGAGGTAGCCATTTTTCCAATCACTTATTATGAGAAAACGATTGCCTCGACGGATATATTATATATTTATTAATTAAATATATGTATTTATTTATTTATTAAATATATATATTAAATATATATATTAAATATACATTTATTTATTAAATATATATTAAATATATATGTATTTATTAAATATTAAATATTTATTATATATATATTTTATATATATATATATATATATATATATATATATTTAATATAATTAAAAACACCTTGAGGGTGGATCCTAAACAACGTTTGCTGTGTTTCTGTCGATATTATGGAGCAACCTTTGAAAAAGTTTGCTGTTATAGTTGAAGTATTTTTCGGTCGATTTCTCAGCCAAAACTGATGAACAAACAGGACCTTTTTCACCTACAAAAATATTTTTTCGAAAAAAGGAACATTTGCTATCTAACTGGGAGTCTCCTGAGTGAAAACATCTGAAGTTCTTCAAAGGTAAATTATTTAATTTGGTTGCTTTTCTTATTTTCGTGAAAATGTTTCCTGCTGCCAGCAGAGCCTAGCATTGCATTATTCCATGATAAACTTACACAAATGCTTGTCTAGCGTTGGCTCTAACTCATATTTTGAAAATCTGAGATTACAGTGTTGTTAACAAAAGGCTAAGCTTGTGTGTGTATATATTTATTTCATTTCATTTGGAAAAGTTGCGTTATGGTAATGCACTTGAGGCTATGATTACGCTCCCGTAATCATAGGGATTGCTAGTCGCAAGAAGTTAAGCAGTTAGATTAAACAACTCCGTTTGTAAGATAAATGTTTTTAAATTAAACATGTATGGAAACAGGTGAATTAACACTCAGTTAGCAGGCTGAAGCAAGCTAAAACTAACTAGCAGAAATTGTTATCAAATTACAAATGATTTAAACACACTTTGCTGTAGGCTACTATTTACTAGTTAACAAAAAATCATGTATGTCATAAAATATATTCACCCCAACCAGTATTGTAATCAAATCTTACCGGAAAGCATGTAGTCCTTGGCTCAGACAGTGACTTTAGAGTTGTGTGCTCAATAGCATCTCATTAGTGTGCAAGATCTTGAGAATCAACTGTACATGTGATGGAAGAATGCACTGTGCATGCAGAGGGTTGCAATTCCATTGAATTTGGTTTAGTTTAATCAAAATATGCCACAATCTAGAATTGCCTTATGTGTATCCCACAAAAAAAGGTTCACTGTTATAAGCAAATGTTTTTTATGATTTTAAGCAAAATTCGCAAAATAAATTTTACGGAAAGTTTCTGACCCTAGTTGGTATAGAGGAAAAGATGAATGGAGGGAAGTACAGAGAGATCCTTGATGAAAACCTGCTCCAGAATGCTCCGGACCTCAGGCTGGGGCGGAGGTTCACCTTCCAACAGGACAAGGACACTAAACACACAGCCAAGACAACTCAGGAGTGGCTTCGGGACAAGTCTCAATGTCCTTGAGTGGCCCAGCTAGACACCCCCATCCAACCTGACAGAGCTTGAGAGGATCTGCAGAGAAGAATGGGAGAAACTCCCCAAATATTGATATGCCACGCTTGTAGCGTCATACCCAAGAAGACACTAGGTTGTAATCGCTGCCAAAGGTGCTTCAAAAAAGTACTGAGTAAAGGGTCTGAATACTTTTGTAAATGTGATATTTCTATACCAGTTTTTGTTTTGTCATTATGGGGTATTGTGTGTAGATTGAGGGGGGGGGGACAATTTCATCCATTTTAGAATAAGGTTGTAATGTAACAAAATGTGGGAGAAGTCAAGTTTCCCGACTGCATTGTCGGTAGGAGCTACCAAATGTCATATCCAAGCGAATGTGAACAAGAGACATTGTTCAAATTAACAAAAATTTGACACATGCTTGTCTGAAGGAAGAACGGTACTGGCTCTGAAGCAGAGTATGTGAGTAGAGCTGGAGCGGAGCGTGCCCAATTTGACTGGCGCGTGGAGCAAGTTTCCCAACGGCTGGAGCTCCAGTACCAATCTCGTACATTATAGTCTACTTCTGTACTGCCATAGCCACTTGATCTAGCTGTCATAGAGTTCAGTAAATATTTTCATAAGGAAAATGATAAAACACACAGGTGCAAAATCAAGGTGACTTACAAAGATGAGGACCAAGAGCAAGAGAGGGAGTGCTGTGATGTAGTGTCCACAACTAATGAATCATTGTGGACTCTGAAAAGACGCCTATCCTGAAAGCATGATGGTGTACTTACTACATCCTAAAAGAAAGGAACGAATAGATAATAACTAAGTGTGTCTTTGTAGCAAAGTATTTATAAACCAAAAAAATCTGTTCTCTTAAATGTTTCGTTCATTTTTGTTCTATTATCTATAATCGAGATCGACCGATTAATCGGAATGGCCGATTTTAATTAGGGCCGATTTCAAGTTTTCGTAACAATCGGAAATCGGTATTTTTGGACACCGATTTGGCCGATTTAAGAAGAAAAAAAACAAACATTTATTATAATAATAATTGTAAAAACCTTTTTTTAAATCATATTTTTTTTACACCTTTTTATTTAACTGGGCAAGTCAGAACACATTCTTATTTTCAATGACGGCCTAGGAACAGTGGGTTGACTGCCTTGTTCAGGGGCATAACGACAGTTTTGTACCTTGTCAGCTCGGGGGATTGAACTTGCAACCTTTCGATTACTAGTCCAACGCTCTAACCACTAGGCTACCCTGCCGCCCCAGCTCTGAGACTTGGAGTGGTTGATCCCCTTGCTCTGCATGGGTAACGCCGCTTCGAGGGTGGCTGTTGTCATTGTGTTCCTGGTTCGAGCCCAGGGAGGAGTGAGGAGAGGGACGGAAGCTATACTGTTACACTGGCAATACTAAAGTGCCTATAAGAACATCCAATAGTCAAAGATTAATGAAATACAAATGGTATAGAGGGAAATAGTCAAAAATCCTCATTGAACAGGTTTCATATATTTGAGGCTAAATTGATTTTATTGATGTATTATATTAAGTTAAAATAAGTGTTCATTCAGTATTGTTGTAATTGTCATTATTACAAATACATTTAAAAAAAATTGTCCGATCGGCGTTGAAAAATCATAATCGATAAAAATATATACACTGCTAAAAAAATAAAGGGAACACTAAAATAACACATCCTAGATCTGAATGAAATATTCTTATTAAATACTTTTTTCTTTACATAATTGAATGTGCTGACAACAAAATCACACAAATTATCAACGGAATCAAATTTATCAACCCATGGAGGTCTGGATTTGGAGTCACACTCAAAATTAAAGTGGAAAACCACACTACAGGCTGATCCAACTTTGATGTAATGTCCTTCTTGAAACTCCCCATCCCGGATCCGGGTTTGTGACTAAAGCCTCAGGCTCATTAGCATAACGCAACGTTAACGATTTCTGAAAATCGCAAATAAAATGAAAATGATGCGTCTGCTCTCAAGCTTAGCCTTTTCTTAACAACACTGTCATCTCAGATTTTCAAAATATGCTTTTGAACCATAGAAATTGACTAATTTGTGTAAGAGTATGCAAAGCTAGCATAGCATTTTGAGTAGCATTTAGCACGCAACATTTTCACAAAAACCAGATAACCAAATAAATAAAATCATTTACCTTTGAAGAGCTTCTGATGTTTTCAATGAGGAGACTCTCAGTTACATACCAAATGCGCAGTTTTTCCTGAAAGCGTCTGTGTGTAGGAGAAATCGTTCCGTTTTCTACATTGCGTCTGGCTACCGAAACGAACCGAAAATTCAGTCACCTACAACGTAAAACTTTTTCCGGATTAACTACATAATATCGACCGAAACATGGCAAACGTTGTTTGGAATCAATCCTCAAGGTGTTTTTTCACATATCTCTTCATTGATATGCAGTTCGTGGAAGCTTGCTTTCCTCTCTGTATCGCATGGAAAAATACTGGCAGGTGACTTTTGCGCACCAATTTCGGCGCAGGACACCGGGCGGACACCTGGTAAATGTGGTCTCTTATGGTCAATCTTCCAATGATCTGCCTACAAATACGTCACAATGCTGCAGACACCTTGAGGAAACGACAGAAAGGGTTGACTCACTCCTCTCGCATTCACAGCCATATAAGGAGACAATGGAAAACAGAGCCTCAAAAATCCTTGTCATTTCCTGGATGCCATCTCATCTTGGTTTTGCCTGAAGCTCACGTTCTAGGGCACGCACAGAGAATATCTTGGTATTTCTGGACACGTCAGAGTGTTTTCTTTCGAATGGTATCAATTATATGCATAGTCGAGCATCTTTTTGTGACAAAATATCTTGTTTAAAACGGGAACGTTTTTCATCCAAAAATGAAATAGCGCCCCCATAGATGTAAGAGGTTAAAAAAGGTGAAAATGAGACTCAGTAGTGTGTGTGGCTTCCACGTGCCTGTATGAACTCCCTACAACGCCTGGGCATGCTCCTGATGAGGTGGCGGATGGTCTCCTGAGGTATCTCCTCCCAGACCTGGACTAAATCATCCGCCAAATCCTGGACAGTCTGCAGTGCAACATGGCGTTGGTGAATGGAGTGAGACATGATGTCCCAGATGTGCTCAATTGGATTCAGGTCTGGGGAACGGGCGGGCCAGTCCATTGCATCAATGCCTTCCTCTTGCAGGAACTACTGACATACTCCAGCCACATAAGGTCTAGCATTGTCTTGCATTAGGAGGAACTCAGGGCCAACCGCACCAGCATATGGTCTCACAAGGGGTCTGAGGATCTCATCTCGGTACCTAATGGCAGTCAGGCTACCTCTGGCGAGCAAATGGAGGGCTGTGCGGCCCCCCAAAGAAATGCCACCCCACACCATGCTGATCCACCGCCAAACCGGTCATGCTGGAGGATGTTGCAAGCAGCAGAACGTTCTCCACGGCGTCTCCAGACTCTGTCACGTGCTCAGTGTGAACCTGCTTTCATGTGTGAAGAGCACAGGGCGCCAGTGGCGAATTTGCCAATCTTGGTGTTCTCTGGCAAATGCCAAACGTCCTGCATGGTGTTGGGCTGTAAGCACAACTCCCACCTGTGGATGTCGGGCCCTCATACCACCATCATGGAGTCCTGTTTCTGACCGTTTGAGCAGACACATGCACGTTTGTGGCCTGCTGGAGGTCATTTTGCAGGGCTCTGGCAGTGCTCCTCCTGCTCCTCCTTGCACAAAGGCGGAGGTAGCGGTCCTGTTGCTGGGTTGTTGCCCTCCTACGGCCTCCTCCACGTCTCCTGATGTACTGGCCTGTCTCCTGGTAGCGCCTCCATGCTCTGGACACTACGCTGACAGACACAGCAAACCTTCTTGCCACAGCTCGCATTGATGTGCCATCCTGGATGAGCTGCACTACCTGAGCCACTTGTGTGGGTTGTAGACTCCGTCTCATGCTACCACTAGAGTGAAAGCACCACCAGCATTCAAAAGTGACCAAAACATCAGCCAGAAAGCATAGGAACTGAGAAGTGGTCTGTGGTCACCACCTGCAGAACCACTCCTTTATTGGGGGTGTCTTGCTAATTGCCTATCATTTCCACCAGTTGTCTATTCCATTTGCACAACAGCATGTGAAATTTATTGTCAATCAGTGTTGCTTCCTAAGTGGACAGTTTGATTTCACAGAAGTGTGATTGACTTGGAGTTACATTGTGTTGTTTAAGTGTTCCCTTTATTTTTTTGAGCAGTGTATAAAAATCTCTGCCCAGCCTGGCAAGAATGGCCAAGTGTGTGTTTAGCATCCCCAGTGGCTCTGCCTGTGTGGAGAGGATATTCTCCGCTCTGGCCGGCTCTCCAGGCCCCATCCCATGATCCTGAAAGGCCAGACTGGCCAGAAAATGAATTCAGAGGCACTGTCATTTTTAGAATTTAATTTGTATTTAATTCCAAGTAAGCCACAGCCTATATGCAAAATGTATAGACTATAATGATTAATACAACAATATGTCCCTACAAGGCTATTGCGTCGCACTTGCAAATGCTTCACAAGGTATTTCTTTGTAGGCTGTAGCCTGGAAATAATAGAAATAATATAGCCTAAATAACTCATTTGTTTTCCTTCTCCTGACCTATTTGGAGTGTTTATATGCTGTTTAATATGACATGTAGCCTATTTGAAATTATGTGCGACTTTCACATTCACCTTTTTGTTTATTCAAATACTTTTCATTCAAATCACATGGTTTGGTTTCAATACTTCATAACCAAATGGTAGGTTCAGGTAGACACAAATAGATGTTTGTTGGTTAAATTGTGATTTTGATGAATGGAGCGAATTTGGAGCTGCTGGTTGTTTTTTTTGTTTTTTTGTCTTGTGAGGTTTTTAGCTGAGCGGTTGGAAAGGGGTAAGCACTGCTCCATGAGCCATGAGGGATTTCCAACTGCTCAATTCCACTCGCATACTCTGCTCTGAAACAGCACATGTCTGGAGTTGCTAGGGCAACGGGCCTCAAACACGGCAGAACACTTACACAATATTATCAATTCACTAACATACTTAGATAACTAGGAAGGTCAACTTCTTCATTTTTCAGGCAGGAAAAGAAATATCTTCCTGCATTTTGTAAACGCAGATCTAAAATACTTCTTATTGTAATTTCTGCTCTGCATTTTCTCATTGTAGCCAGCCTACTTTTCTCTGGTAAAATGCTAGATTTAAGCAAAACCCTAGGAAATGTAGCTGGCTACATTCTTTCTATGCTAAACATTGGAAATATTATGGCCATGCATCATTTTTACTTAGCTTTTTCATTGTAGCTCATTTACTTGTGTGGCTGCCGGCCAAAAAGCATTGCACATATGCTATCATCTGATGAAAATGAAGCCATCTTCGGAATATGTTGCACTAATGTATTTTCTGTTAAGGAAAACTGTAGTTGCACGTCACTGATAAAACGCGACCCCTGTCAGTACACAGCTGTACTCACCTGCTCCCGCTTTCTCCCATTGTGCTATTTACAAACACTCACGACTGGCTCAAATGTTCTGGGGAACTACTGTAAGCTTCATAATTTGACCGGTTATCTCCTAATGTGTTGTACAGTTGACTGCAGGCAGTAGCTACAAATAATATTTATTGAAAAAGGTCAAATAAATAGTTTTAAACAGTATTGAAAACCATCCCTGGCTATTTCCAAATACCCCGGTATACATTGTACCATCGAAGCCTAGCATCAACCTTGTAAATGACCGCAGTTGTCAACAGACTGATAACAGTTGTGGTTAACAGCACTCTAGTAACAGTTAGGTGGGGCCTGAGTCATTTAACTCCGCTACTGGGGTTCATTGTAACAGAAAACGGTGTCTTCTGTTATCCGTGGCGATTTGAACATGTCAATCTTGGCAAACAATCAAACAACCCATCTGTTTTTAGATGCATGCCAGAGAAGCCACGACACTCTAAACATTACATGAACTGTAACAGCGATAAACTCTGCCCACAAACTTTTAGTCTCCACCAAGCTGTCCTGAGAGTGGAGCTTATGTCTGACTTGCTTAAATAAATGTGGTTTCTGCTGACTCCTTGTGGATTTGTGTAACTCGATAAGAACCGCCTTGAATAATAATGAATGTCGACGTGAGTTTTGAACCATACACAAACATTACATTTATGTTCGGTAAATTCATGTTTGTTCTTATATAATTAACACTTAGCTCGAAGTATAAGCAAGTGCAAGCAAAGAAGCTGCGATGAGGTAGACCCTGACTCTGTGGTTAGCCTACTACCATTTGAAGTATTTTATTAGGCCTATGTGGTCTTTAAAGGAAGGACAATCCACTTTTATAGACAATATACAGACACACTGACAGCACATTTCAAACAAAACAACCATCTCAATATGAACTAGAATTACATGGGTCTATTACTGAACTGTGTTGAGCAAAAATATTTGAATGGGAAGAGACTGTCACTGGAAAACATGGTTAGGAGAACTACAATATGCTGTTGGGTCTGTAACTTACTGACATTATATTCTAAACTCAGCGAAAAAAGAAACGTCCTCTCACTGTGTTTATTTTCAGCAAACTTAACATGTAAGTATTTGTATGAACATAAGATTCAACAACTGATACATAAACTGAACAAGTTCCACAGACTAACAGAAATTGAATAATATGTCCCTGAACAAAGGGGGGTCAAAGTCTCTAAAGTAACAGACAGTATCTGGTGTGGCCACCAGATGCATTAAGTACTGCAGTGCATCTCCTCCTCATGGACTGCACCATATTTGCCAGGTCTTGCTGTGGGATGTTACCCCACTCTTCCACCAAGGCACCTGCAAGTTCCCGGACATTTCTAGCCCTCACCCTCCGATCCAACAGGTCCCATACATGCTCAATGGGATTGAGATCCAAGCTCTTTGCTGGCCATGGCAGAACACTGACATTCCTGTCTTGCAGGAAATCACGCACAGAATGAGCAGTATGGCTGGTGGCATTGTTATGCTGGAGGATCATGTCAGGATGAGCCTGCAGGAAGGGTACCACATGAGGGAGGAGGATGTCTTCCCTGTAACGCAGTGTTGAGATTGCCTGCAGTGACAACAAGCTCAGTCCGATGGTGTGACACACAGCCCCAGACCATGACGGACCCTCCACGTCAATTGATCCCGCTCCAGAGTACAGGCCTCAGTGTAACGCTCATTCCTTTGGCGATAAACACGTATCTGACCATCACCTCTGAGACAAAATCACGACTCGTCAGAGAAGAGCACTTTTTGCCAGTCCTGTCTGGTCCAGCGACAGTGGGTTTGTGCCCATAGACAATATTGCCGGTGATGTCTGGTGAGGACGTGACTGACAACAGGCCTACAAGCCCTCGGTCTAGCCTCTCTCAGCCTATTGCGGACAGTCTGAGCACTGATGGAGGAATTGTGGGTTCCTGGTGTAACTCGGACAGTTGTTGTTGCCATCCTGTACCTGTCCCGCAGGTGTGATGTTCGGATGTACCGATCCTGTGCAGGTCTTACATGTGATCTGCCACTGTGAGGACAATCAGCTGTCCGTCCTGTCTCACTGTAGTGCTGTCTTAGGCATCTAACAGTACGGACATTGCAATTTATTGGCCTGCAGTCCTCATGCCTCCTTGCAGCATGCCTAAGGCACGTTCACGCAGATGAGCAGGGACCCTGGGCATTTTTCTTTTGGTGTTTTTACAGAGTCAGTAGAAAGGCCTCTTTAGTTAGTTTTCATAACTGTGACCTTAATTGCCTACCGTCTGTAAGCTGTTAGCGTCTCACCTACCCTAGAGGGGTTAAGACACTAACGTCCCACCAGGCCAACATCCGGTGAAACTGCAGAGAGCGAACATTCTAAATACACCATTTGTTATAGTAAACATTCTTGTAAATACATGTATCTTACATCATTTAAAAGATGATGTCTTATTAATCCAGCCGCTCTGTCAGATTTCAAAAAGCCGTTACTACGAAAGCAAACATGCTATTTTCTGAGGACGGCACCACACACACACACACACACACACACACACACACACACACACACACACACACACACAATTATTACTAGCATTTTCCAACCAAGCATTAGCGTCATGAAAGTCAGAAATAACAATAAAATAAATCGCTTACCATTGAAGATCTTCCTCTGGTGTCAATGCCAGGTGTCCTAACTACACAGTGAATGTTAATTTTGTTTGATAAAAATACATTTTTATAGCCTGACACGAAACATTTGTTAACCGCTTGCGTCATGATTTCCGTCTCATTCAACTTTGGACAATGCGTTTGTGGTAATTACACACAATAAACAAACGTTTATCCAGTCATGGTTGGTTTCATTGCAATCCTCTGGTTGTTTCTAGTACAACCATACTTGATGGTTTTTTCCCGGGACGTATTGAACAATACAAACCGATTTGAAGACACCAATCAATGACATCATTGTGCACCAATGGTAGGACCGGTCTACCGTTGATTGACTGTATTTTGGCCCAATGACCACTGATCATCTTGAAATCTAGCTTGGAAGATAGCCAATGAGCTGAGGTAAACGGCAATATGTAATGGTTATACGTTTGAAGACCAGGCCTTTGTCGTAAACTCTGGCGTAAAAGAGGTTAATTCGCCATTGCAAATCCTACTTGACGGAGTACATATTCAACAGCATTTTCAACAAGTTTATATATTTAAGTAAAGCTCAAACAAAGTCTAGGTATACAGATTTAACCCAAATGATAGAGGAAATAGATTCAGCGAGACCGAGTTGCTTCAGGACGATGATTCTTTCAGCGACGCTAGTTTTGACTCCCAGGTGGAGGACATGTTTCTGCATGGCGAGGATGCCATGCTGGATTGGTAAATTCTAATGCTAATGTCATTGTTTGAAATGAATCATATCAAATATTATTCATTTGAGTTTTTTTTTTTTTTCTTATTTTATTTGCAATATATAAAAATATAATCTGTAATGAAATGTGTAAAGTACACATTGGCTATACTGTGTGTGTGATATATTTTTAAAATGTATTTTACATAAACATGGAGTGGAACAGCCCTTCACCACTTCACCATAGTGATTATGTTCCCTGTACTCTCTACATATCTGTTTTATTTTACGTGTTGATACAAGGCTCATATGTGAAAGTATTGTTACTGATTTAAAAACAATCTTTCACAGTGGCAGTGATTATGATTATGAGCCACCAATGTCTAGGTGTCCATCTCCCTCTGAAGCTGGTTCATCCAGCCGGACCCCTGCTGTCTCCGGCTCCACACCTACCTGGCCTTCTAGAGATGTGAAGTCAGTGACCAAGATGCGGAGGTGGAGAAGAGAGAAACCTGGAGACAGAGAGCCAGAGGGTCATTGGCACTCTGTGTTTAGAAGATGACGTGGAACCAAATCCACCAGTTTTTAGACCCAAAAGGCAGCCAGGACCTCAACTAGACATGACTGCAAAGTACAGCCCCCTTCAACTTTTTCAACTGTTTTTCACCTCGTCAGTTGAATCCCTGGTTGTGGAACACCAATAAGTACGGGGCTAAGAAGCAGGCAGGAAAGGAAGAGGCATGTCTGACATGGAAATGGTCTTTTCTGCTACTTTTCAATGGTCATTTACATGGGGCTGGTGAAGTTAAACTCTTAAGGGGCTACTGGAAAACGTCAGCTCTCTATCAACTGCCTTTCCCCATGACAGTCAGAAACGTTTTACAAGACATGACAATCTCATGGGCGCTTCACATCAGTGACCCAGAAGTTGATGGGGAAAATGACAAGAAGAGAGGCACAACAAGGTTTGGTAGGCTGCGCAAAATCAAACCTCTCTACCCCAACCTTGTTGAGGCCTGCAAAACCTATTTTCAGCCCACTCAGAACCTGTCAATCGATGAGAAGATGGTAGCCTCAAAGGCCAGAATCAGACTCAAACAATACATGAGAAACAAACCAACCAAGTGGGGTCACAACCTGTTTGTTTTGGCTGATTCTGTGTGTGCCTACACTTGCAATTGTTTTGTTTGAGGGGAAAAACAGTTTTGCTCCCGGTATTGGACTGAGTTATGATTCCGTTATGGAGTTATTGGATTTCCAACTGCTGGGGAAGGGCTACAAACTGTTTGTGGACAACTTCTACACAAGCCCTACCCTGTTTACAGAGCTGAGGAAGCGGGATGTGTGGGCTTGTGGCACCAATCGGACCAGCAGAGTGAGCTTTCCAAAGACCAAGGTGAACGACATGCCTAAACGGGCTGAGCGGGGTACCATGCGATGGATCCGTGAAGAAGGCCTGCTCTTTGTGAAGTGAATGGATACCAGAGAGGTGGTCATGTGCTCCAGTATCCACAAGTCCTTCAGTGGGGATCACGTCGTCAGGCGTGGTGAAGGACGGTGCCGGGGCATGGACCACAAAAAATATCCCCATTCCAGCTGCTGTGAAGGACTACAACAAGAGCATGGGAGGTGTGGACCTGTCAGATGCGCTGATAGACTACTACAATGTTCTCCACAAGACCATGAAAGGGTACAAGACATTTTTCTATAATTTCATTGACATTGCTGTGGTGAATGCCTTCATCCTCCAGAAGGAAATGGCCAAGAGCTGTGGACAGCCCCCTATCTCACAGCTATCCTTCAGGGAGCTGCTCATCCAGGAGCTTGCTAGCTACAGCAAGTGCACTGTAGCACCTTCTGTCCCCTCTACCGCTGTCCCTTCTGCTCCAACCAGTGGTGTTCACCTGCCCAGATTCATCTCTGCAGGCATGAATGTGCCTCAGGGCAAAAAGGGCACAGTAGGGAGACGTCGTTGTGCCCTTTGTCACAGGAAATGCCCCATCACCTGCACCACCTGTTCAGTAAGCCTTTGCTTTACAGCAGAAAGAGACTGCTATGGGCCATAGTACCAGCAGCACAATATTATGTAGAGGACTGAGGATCTTCACAATATTGTAAATATGTAAATAGTTACCCTTGTTAATTGTTTGTTTGTATTATTATTATTATACATTTTATTTTTTTAATATATATATTTATTTATTTTTTAAATGTGGGGGGGGGGGTGTTAGCATTTATGTATTTTGTATATAGTTCTTTCATTCAAAATGTATCACTATCAATTCGACCACTTGGGTACATTTGTGTGGGACACCTGGGTGACTTCATGCTCAATGTCATGAGCTCGCTCATTGTTGAAGTTATCTGTCCAAAACTTTGCTCAGCTATTGTTGCCATCTTATGTTCTTATTCAAACCACCCTCAGCATCCTATCTGTATGTTTGGCTGTTCATGGTCATTTGAAAGATGATGCAGCAACAATAAAAAACAGAAAACGTATGTTTATTTCCTTGTATTTTCTTCTGCCAGATCTATTGTGTTATATTCTCCTACATTCAATTCATATTTCCACAAAATTCAGAGTGTTTCCTTTCAAATGATACCAAGAATATGCATATCCTTGCCTCTGGGCCTGAGCTACAGGCAGTTAGATTAGGGTATGTCTTTAGGCGGAAATTGAGAAGAGGGGGTACCCCAAAGAAGTTAACGACCATTCCACAGGTGCATGTTCCTTAATTGTTTATGGTTCATTGAACAAGCATGGGAAACAGTGTTTAAACCCTTTACAATGAAGATCTGTGAAGTTATTTGGATTTTTACAAATTATCTTTGAAAGACAGGGTCCTGAAAAGGGGAGGATTATTTGAATTTTAGCCACCAGGAAATGGCACAGTGTTTTTGCACAGTGCATCTTTACTGTTTTGTATGCTCAGTGTATGTTCTTGTCAATCAGTGGAATAACGACAACGTTACAATGGAAATGTCACACAAAAAAATGAAGAAGTGCAAAATATTTGGACATTTTGTAACTAAACCTCCCTTGGCTGCACTGCTTTGTAACATATTTTGCTTAGTTGTTTCGGTGGGCTGGCCCTCGTCTGCTCGGTAATCAAAGTGTTCCCATAGTTTGCTTCTACAGCCAGTTTTGTCAACAAGCTGCAGGTGTGGAGTTAGAAGAAACCATGCTGTCGGCATTTTCTCTCTCGCTTGCTTCTCAAAAGTGTCTCGCACTGTGTCAACTGCATGTACAAGTGCAGCCTGCCTCGCTACTGCCCCCTTGAGGAGATGAATTCTGTCAGACTCGATCCTCTCAGTCCGTGTATGACGTAAGACACATTTAACAGAAGTACCGAAAGTAACCAATTCTAGTACCAAACTGTTTTTCATGTTCTAGTATCGGAATTGTACAGAAGTTTCGGTATATACCGTGCAACACTAATGGCTAACAAATGTCTTTCTTTGTCCTGGTCTCTTTCTCCCACCATCATCTGTCCTCTTTCTTCAATTTTCCTCTGTACTCATTATCCACCCCACATCTTTCTCTCTACTTCTCACTCACTGCTTGTTCCTTTCCATCTTTCTTTTCTTGTTATCAGGAGGTTGAGGTACTGAATGGGCAGATCGATGGTGATGAAGCCAGAGAGGAACTGGTTTCCCTGACTCAGCTGGCTCTCAGTTCAGCACTAGAACAAGAGGTACATACAGCGACGAGACAGAATTCAAATAAATGTGTCTTGGAATGTAGGCTAGCTAGAGAACAGGTAGGCATGTCTTCATTTATCATACTATTAGCTCAGTCTGTGATGACCCTCATGTTGTGTGTGTGTGTGTGCAGTATGTCCTGTGCTTGCCTTGTCCCATGTTTTCATTGTGTGCCTGTTGCATGTTTTTCATCACAGATTTTACTGTGTTTGTTGACTGTGTGTTGTTGATTCCAGGGTTTGTTCACTAGTGGAGCTTCTCTCGCTTGTCCTGAGGACCCCCGTCCCCCTGCCATCGACATCCACCAGCACTGGAGCCACTTCCTGTCTCTACCCGTCTCTGAATTTGACGTAAGTGGTTACCTTGATGATGATGAGGATGTCATTGTGATATTTGGCAATAGAGAAGGCGATTTGAAATGTGTTAGTTAGGTAATATGGTTCCCTTTGTCAGTCCGTTTTCGGTACATACTACGGGGGAGTCGCATTCTTACGACTCCGTTTTGAAGGATCTACAATTATGCCTGACAAGGCCAATGAAATTCAGCTCACGTCTCGCTGGAAGCCCCGCCTTCTTCCACAGACGATAAGCGTGAGGCTCGGATTCATTTCTTGAATTATTCTGCTCTTCACCTCGTGTGAACAGGAATGATTCACGCTACTAAAACAAACAATTGGAAAACGAGATTGTCTTGCGTTGCGCCAACTAAACTGTCCCGTAGTAGAGCGTGCTCACGCCCTGAGAGTTGTGTGCAGAATGTTGTGGTTGTTATCATATGTTTTCTAATCACAAACAATGAGTTATTCATTAATTTCCTGGCGCACTGAGTAAGATGGCTAAGAAAACAACTAAGACAACGATGGCTACGCTGGGATCTGGGTGGAGATCATGGCCCAGTTATAGCATTTCTCTGGAAGATACTTACGCTCTATGTGTAGATTGTCTCGGCTTAGAGCACGCTCAGGCAGCCCTCGCTCTAAAACAGTCCATGTGTGCATTGTCACACACTGCGCACAAACTCTCCGGGAACACATGTAGCCTTCTTGAGGAAGCTTGCAACTTTCCTTTCTTGGATGCCGGTACCTCGGCTGTGACCGACGAGCAGGAAGCAGAAAGGGATAGGGTGGTCAGAGCATATGCTGTGGCTGCCTGGGTTATGCGGTGGCTGCCTGGGTTATGCGGTGGCTGCCTGGGTTATGCTGTGGCTGCCTGGGTTATGCGGTGGCTGCCTGGGTTATGCGGTGGCTGCCTGGGTTATGCGGTGGCTGCCTGGGTTATGCTGTGGCTGCCTGGGTTATGCTGTGGCTGCCTGGGTTATGCGGTGGCTGCCTGGGTTATGCGGTGGCTGCCTGGGTTATGCGGTGGCTGCCTGGGTTATGCGGTGGCTGCCTGGGTTATGCGGTGGCTGCCTGGGTTATGCGGTGGCTGCCTGGGTTATGCGGTGGCTGCCTGGGTTATGCTGTGGCTGCCTGGGTTATGCGGTGGCTGCCTGGGTTATGCTGTGGCTGCCTGGGTTATGCTGTGGCTGCCTGGGTTATGCTGTGGCTGCCTGGGTTATGCTGTGGCTGCCTGGGTTATGCGGTGGCTGCCTGGGTTATGCGGTGGCTGCCTGGGTTATGCGGTGGCTGCCTGGGTTATGCTGTGGCTGCCTGGGTTATGCGGTGGCTGCCTGGGTTATGCGGTGGCTCTCAGAGATGAGCTAGCTACTGTATTACTATCTATTCCTGCCTCCCCGTAGTAGAGTTGCTGGGGCAGCTCTCTTGTTTAGTGTATATATAGCGTTAAGTCACTTTGACATTCTAAATGGACCATGCAGCAGTCAGGCTAGTGAGCCTAGCTTATGCTAAAAAGTCTCCTGGCTAGTGTCAGCTAGCATGCTTAACTTCTGGTGAGTAACTTAATTGCTCTCCTCCAGCGTTATGGCAACCACATTCCTATTTTCAGTTCCTGGAGTGAAGGAAATGGGGTTTGCGTGCACCTCAGATGAAGAAGCAGCCCCCCGAAGCGAGGGGCTTTGGCACGGGTCTGAGTGACCAGTGTGCCCCTCCATAAAAACATTACTGTGACAACCGTGCCCCCACGATTGGCAAACTGGGTACTACGTAAGCAATTGCCAGAGCCCCCTGATCACTTAAAGGGGCCAGACTTCATGCAGGCTATACAGTCTCACGGAAGCACAATATATGTTGGAAGCTTGTCCATGTTTAATGCTGTCCCCTCTGTTACCCCGTGTTCCACGGTGTTCACAGGGTTCAAGGTCAATATCAATCTCCCCACCATGAGTGATGAGTTGGGTCACCATCCACAGTGGTTAGTTGGGAGAGTTTACGGTAAGTGTTTGTGAGTGATGAGCGGAGCGTGCCCAATTTGACTGGCGCGTGGAGCGAGTTTCCCAAAGGCTGGAGCTCTAGTACCGATCTCGGGCTTGCCCGGCCCAGCATGCATTATAGTCTACTTGTGTGCTGCTATAGCTCCTTGATTTTAACTACTGTCATGGATTCACTAAATATTTGTATAATGAAACAGATTTTTTAAAAAGGTGCAAAATCAAGGTGACTTACAAAGATGAGGACCAAGAGCAAGAGAGGGAGTGCTGTGATGTAGTGTCCACAACTAATGAATCATTGTGGACTCTGAAAAGACGCCTATCCTGAAAGCATGATGGTGTACTTACTAGTACGTGCACATGCTAACAGAAAGGAACGAGGTGAGTAGATAGCGGTGTGTTTCATTGTAGCTGTAGTATTTATGAACTAAACATCAGATCTCTTAAGTTATTATCTATTCAATAGCCTACAATTGATTTTGGCCCAATAGACCTGATATATATATTACCTCTTTCAATGAGCTTTCCATTTTGATAGGCAAAATAACCCTATCAAAATTACCCTAAAAACCTTTAGGCCTACCTATAGAACATTATTTTTTTAAACAACTCTGCATCCCTGCCCAGCCTGATGGGTGGCCTGAAGGCTGTTTAGCATCCCCAGTGGGATGCAAGCGCTGAAAGGATATTCTCACAGCCTATATGCGCAATTTATTGACTATAATGATTTATTACAACAAAATGTTTAAATGCTGACCTCTTTGTAATATGCCAGCCTAATCAAATCAAATGTATTTGTCACATGCACATGGTTAGCAGATGTTAATGCGAGTGTAGCGAAATGCTTGTGCTTCTAGTTCCGACAATGCAGTAATAACCAACAAGTAATCCAGCTAACAATTCCAAAACTACTACCTTGTAGACACAAGTGTAAGGGGATAAAGAATATGTACATAAAGATATATGAATGAGTGATGGTACAGAGCGGCATAGGCAAGATACAGTAGATGGTATCGAGTACAGTATATACATATTTTATCTATTTATTTATTTATTTCACCTTTATTTAACCAGGTAGGCAAGTTGAGAACAAGTTCTCATTTACAATTGCGACCTGGCCAAGATAAAGCAAAGCGGTTCGACACGTACAACGACACAGAGTTACACATGGAGTAAAACAAACATACAGTCAATAATACAGTATAAACAAGTCTATATACGATGTGAGCAAATGAGGTGAGATAAGGGAGGTAAAGGCAAAAAAAGGCCATGGTGGCAAAGTAAATACAATATAGCAAGTAAAACACTGGAATGGTAGATTTGCAATGGAAGAATGTGCAAAGTAGAAATAAAAATAATTGGGGTACAAAGGCGCAAAATAAATACATAAATTAAATACAGTAGGGAAAGAGGTAGTTGTTTGGGCTAAAATATAGGTGGGCTATGTACAGGTGCAGTAATCTGTGAGCTGCTCTGACAGTTGGTGCTTAAAGCTAGTGAGGGAGATAAGTGTTTCCAGTTTCAGTGCTTTTTGTAGTTCGTTCCAGTCATTGGCAGCAGAGAACTGGAAGGAGAGGCGGCCAAAGAAATAATTGGTTTTGAGGGTGACGAGAGAGATATACCTGCTGAAGCGTGTGCTACAGGTGGGAGATGCTATGGTGACCAGCGAGCTGAGATAAGGGGGGACTTTACCTAGCAGGGTCTTGTAGATGACATGGAGCCAGCGGGTTGGCGATGAGTATGAAGCGAGGGCCAGCCAACGAGAGCGTACAGGTCGCAATGGTGGGTAGTATATGGGGCTTTGGTGACAACGGATTGCACTGTGATAGACTGCATCCAATTTGTTGAGTAGGGTATTGGAGGCTATTTATTTAAATGACATCGCCAAAGTCTAGGATTGGTTGGATGGTCAGTTTTACAAGGGAATGTTTGGCAGCATGAGTGAAGGATGCTTTGTTGCGAAATAGGAAGCCAATTCTAGATTTACCTTTGGATTGGAGATATTTGATATGGGTCTGGAAGGAGAGTTTACAGTCTAACCATACACCTAAGTATTTGTAGTTGTCCACGTATTCTAAGTCAGAGACGTCCAGAGTAGTGATGTTGGACAGGCGGGCAGGTGCGGGTAGCGATCGGTTGAAGAGCATGCATTTAGTTTCTTGTATTTAAGAGCAATTGGAGGCCACGGAAGGAGAGTTATGGCATTGAAGCTTGCCTGGAGGGTTGTTAACACAGTGTCCAAAGAAGGGCCAGAAGTATACAGAATGGTGTCGTCTGTGTAGAGGTGGATCAGAGACTCACCAGCAGCAAGAGCGACCTCATTGATGTATACGGAGAAGAGAGTCGGTCCAAGAATTGAACCCTGTGGCACCCCCATAGAGACTGCCAGAGGTCCGGACAGCAGACCCTCCGATTTGACACACTGAACTCTATCAGAGAAGTAGTTGGTGAACCAGGCGAGGCAATCATTTGAGAAACCAAGGCTGTCGAGTCTGCCGATGAGGATGTGGTGATTGACAGAGTCAAAAGCCTTGGCCAGATCAATGAACACGGCTGCACAGTAATGTTTCTTCTCGATGGCGGTTAAGATACCGTTTAGGACCTTGAGCGTGGCTGAGGTGCGCCTATGACCAGCTCTGAAACCAGATTGCATAGCAGAGAAGGTATGGTGAGATTGGAAAAGGTCAGGTAATCTGTTTGTTGACTTGGCTTTCGAAGACCTTAGAAAGGCATGGTAGGATAGATATAGGTCTGTAGCAGTTTGGGTCAAGAGTGCCCCCCCCCCCTTTGAAGAGGGGATGACCGCAGCTGCTTTCCAATCTTTGGGAATCTCAGATGACACGAGATGTTGAACAGGCTAGTAATAGGGGTGGCAACAATTTCGGCAGATAATTTTAGAAAGAAAGGGTCCAGATTGTCTAGCCCGGCTGATGGGTATGTCAACAAAGTGGCATAGTTAAAGTGGCTAGTGAAACATGTATTACTTAAAGATGCAGTAGATGTTATTGAGTACAGTTTATACGTATACATATGAGATGAATGATGTAGGGTATGTAAACATTATATTAGGTAGCATTGTTTCAAGTGGCTAGTGATATGTTTTACATCATTTCCCATCAATTCCCATTATTAAAGTGGCTGGAGTTGAGTCAGTGTGTTGGCAGCAGCCACTCAATGTTAGTGGTGGCTGTTTAACAGTCTGATGGCCTTGAGATAGAAGCTGTTTTTCAGTCTCTCGGTCCCAGCTTTGATGCACCTGTACTGACCTCACCTTCTGGATGATAGCGGGATGAACAGGCAGTGGCTCGGGTGGTTGTCCTTGTTAATTTTTATGGCCTTCCTGTGACATCAGGTGGTGTAGGTGTCCTGGAGGGCAGGTAGTTTGCCCCCGGTGATGCGTTGTGCAGACCTCACTACCCTCTGGAGAGCCTTACGGCTGTGGGCGGAGCAGTTGCCGTACCAGGCGGTGATACAGCCCGCCAGGATGCTCTCGATTGTGCATCTGTAGATGTTTGAGTGCTTTTGGTGACAAGCCAAATTTCTTCAGCCTCCTAAGGTTGAAGAGGCGCTGCTGCGCCTTCTTCACGATGCTGTCTGTGTGGGTGGAACAATTCAGTTTGTCTGTGATGTGTACGCCGAGGAACTTAACGTACTACCCTCTCCACTACTGTTCCATCGATGTGGATAGGGGGGTGTTCCCTCTGCTGTTTCCTAAAGTCCACAATCATCGCCTTAGTTTTGTTGACGTTGATTGTGAGTTTATTTTCCTGACACCACACTCCGAGGGCCCTCACCTCCTCCCCGTAGGCCGTCTCGTCGTTGTTGGTAATCAAGCCTACCACTGTCGTGTCGTCCACAAACTTGATGATTGAGTTGGAGGCGTGCGTGGCCACGCAGTCGTGGGTGAACAGGGAGTACAGGAGAGGGTTCAGAACGCACCCTTGTGGGGCCACAGTGTTGAGGATCAGCGTGGTGGAGATGTTGTTGCCTACCCTCATCACCTGGGGGCGGCCCGTCAGGAAGTCCAGTACCCAGTTGCACAGGGCGGGGTCGAGACCCAGGGTCTCAAGCTTGATGACGAGCTTGGAGGGTACTATGGTGTTAAATGCCGAGCTGTAGTCGATGAACAGCATTCTCACATGGGTATCCCTCTTGTCCAGATGGGTTAGGGCAGTGTGGTTGAGATTGCATCGTCTGTGGACCTATTTGGGCGGTAAGCAAATTGGAGTGGGTCTAGGGTGTCAGGTAGGGTGGAGGTGATATGGTCCTTGACTAGTCTCTCAAAACACTTCATGATGACGGAAGTGAGTGCTACGGGGCGGTAGTTGTTTAGCTCAGTTACCTTAGCTTTCTTGGGAACAGGAACAATGGTGGCCCTCTTGAAGCATGTGGGAACAGCAGACTGGGATAAGGATTGATTGAATATGTCCGTAAACACACCATCCAGCTGGTCTGCGCATGCTCTGGGGGCTCGGCTGGGGATGCCGTCTGGGCCTGCAGCCTTGCGAGGGTTAACACGTTTAAATGTTTTCCTCACGTCGGCTGCAGTGACGGAGAGTCCGCATGTTTTGGTTGCGGGCCGTGTCAGTGGCACTGTATTGTCCTCAAAGCGAACTCGCAGATGCTTCCCAATGTATTTCTTTGTAGGCTACAACGTTGACATAATTTAAATCATATAGCCTAAATAATTAAATGTTCGTTCCTTCAGCTACCTGTCTGGCTCCTGAACAGTTTAGTGTCTATATTCCATAAAATACGACATGTAGCCTATTTCAAATGGTGAGCGCTTCTTCTAGTTTGTTTATAATACTTTTCATTCAAATCATATGATTTGTTTTCAATGCTTAACCAAATGGAAGGTCCAGATAGTCACACAAATAGATGGGTGTTTGTTAAATTGTGATCTATTTTTTAATTAATGGAGCGAATTTGTAGCGGCACTATTTTCATTTGGAAAGGACGTGGAGCGCCAAGCTCCGCTCCATGAGCGAGATTTCCCACTGCTCAACTCTGCTCACATGCTCTGACCAATGGCTCGCATGCGAAGTGTTGCCCTGGATCATGTGACCAGTGACGTCAGGGTACAGGTTACAATTTGTTGTGCATACCCCAGGCTTCTGCAGTATCATCACATCGACTGTTCCCCAGGCCTCAGCAACAGTTTTAAGGGAGTTCCGGCTCTGCTTAACCAAATTTCAGCGGGGTCACTGTGTTTTCGCCAGTGCCTATGCCTACTGGGGATGATGCCTTCTGTGATGGAAGTCATTCAGTTTTAGCTAAAATAATAATATAATAATATATCCCATTTAGCAGACGCTTTTGTCCAAAGCGACTTACAAGTCGGCTGGGGCCACTACTTTTACATATGGGTGGCCCTAGCGGGAATCGAACCCACGACGCTTGGCGTTGCAAGCGCCATGCTCTACCGACTGAGCCACACAGGACCCCCTAGGGATGTTTTTTTTGCATTGTATGCATCTCAATCCACCGTTGGCGTGCTTCCCCATCTGCAGTGAAAGTGGCAGAGCTGGAGCCGGGTTTGTCAGACCATGAGACATTCTGAAAATTGGTCTGCTCGTGAAAACATCTGGAGCATCTGAAAGGTTTGACCTATAAACCCTCACGAACATGATGGTGTTCTCTGTTTTGCTCATCCACCAGTGTCACGGTACTTGTCTGAAGGTAACCAGTACCGGTTTAAAAAAACGGAAGTATTAAGGTAGTTTTGTGCCTACCCAGAAAAAGGGGTTAAATATGTGTAAAAATATATATTAATATACGTACACACACAGTTGAAGTCGGAAGTTTACATACACTTAGGTTGGACTCATTAAAACGTGTTTTTCAACCACTCCACAAATTTCTTGTCCTTTACCGACTTCCCAAAACTATAGTTTATTGACATCTACTTTGTCCATGACCCAAGTCATTTTTCCAACAGTTGTTTACAGACAGATTATTTCATTTATCATTCACTGTATCACAATTCCAGTGGGTCAGAAGTTTACATACACTAAGTTGACTGTGCCTTTAAACAGCTTGGAAAATTCCAGAAAATTATGTCATGGCTTTAGAAGCTTCTGCCACTTTATATAATGTTTTCATACCCTACATTACTCATCTCATATGTATATACTGTACTCTATACCATCTACTGCATCTTGCCTATGCCATTCGAGCATCACTGATTCATATATTTTTATGTACATATTCATATTCATTCCTTTACACTTGCGTGTGTATAAGGTAGTTGTTGTGAAATTGTTAGGTTATATTACTTGTTAGATATTACTGCATGGTCGGAACTAGAAGCACAGGCATTTCGCTACACTCGCATTACCATCTGTAGTAACAATAGTAGGCAAGTATAAACCCCATAGGACCACGCAGCCGTCATACTGCTCAGGAAGAAGGCGCAAACTGTCTCCTAGAGATTAACATACTTTGGTGGGAAAAGTGCAAATCAATCCCAGAACAACAGCGAAGGACCTTGTGAAGTTGCTGGAGGAAATGGGTACAAAAGTATCTATATCCACAGTAAAACGAATCCTATATCGACATAACCTGCAGCTCAGCAAGGGAGAAGCCACTGCTCCAAAACCGCCATAGAAAAAACAAGACTACGGTTTGCAACTGCACATGGGGACAAAGATCATACTTTTTGGAGAAATGTCCTCTGGTCTGAGGAGAAAAAAAATAGAACTGTTTGGAGGAAAAAGGGGGATGCTTGCAAACTGAAGAACACCATCCCAAACGTGAAGCCCGGGGGTGGCAGCATCATGTTGTGGGGGTGCTTTGCTGCAGGAGGGACTGGTGCACTTCACAAAATAGATGCATTATGAGGATGGAAAATTCTGTAAATATATTGAAGCAACATCTCAAGACATCAGTTAAAGCTTGGTCACAAATGGGTCTTACAAATGGACAATGACCCCAAGTATACTTTCAAAGTTGTGGCAAAATGGCTTAAGGACAACAAAGTCAAGGTATTGGAGTGGCCATCACAAAGCTCTGACCTCAATCCCATAGAAAATTTGTGGGCAGAACTGAAAAAGCATGTGTGGGCCAGGAGACCTACATACCTGACTCAGTTACACCAGTTCTGTTTTAGGAATGGGCCAAAATTCACCCAAATTATCTTGTGGAAGGCTACCTGAAACGTTTGACTCAAGTTAAACAATTTAAAGACAATGCTACCAAATACTAATTGAGTGTATGTAAACTTCTGACCCACTGGGAATGTGATGAAATAAATAAAAGCTGAAATAAATCACTCTCAACTATTATTCTGACATTTCATTTTCTTAAAATAAAGTGGTGATCCTAACTGACCTAAGACAAGGACTTTTTACTAGGATTAAATGTCAGGAATTGTGAGAAACTGAGTTTAAATGTATTTGGCTAAGGTGTACGTAAACTTCCGACTTCAACTGTGTTTTGTGTATATATATTACACACACACACGTACGTGTATTTATGCAGTACCAGTCAAAAGTTTGTACGCACCTACTCATTCAAGGGTTTTTATTTATTTTTAATATTTTGTACATTGTAGGATAATAGTGACATCTCAACTGAAATAACACATGGAATTATGTAGTAACCCAAAGTGTTAAACACATCCAAATATATTTTATTTTAGATTCTTCAAAGTAGCCAACATTTGCCTTGATGACAGCTTTGCGTACTCTTGGCATTCTCTCAACCAGCTTCACTTGGATTGCTTTTCCAACATATGCTGAGCACTTGTTGTCTGCTTTTCCTTCACTCTACGGTCCAAACCATCTCAATTGGGTTGAGGTCAGGTCATCTGATGCAGCACTCCATCACTCTCCTTCTTGTCCAAATAGCCCTTACACAGCCTGGGGGTGTGTCGTGTCATTGTCCTGTTGAAAAACAAATTATAGTCCCACTAAGCGCAAACCAGATGGGATGGTGTATCGCTGCAGAATGCTGTGGTAGCCATGCTGGTTAAGTGTGCCTTGAATTTAAATAAATCAGCGACAATGCCACCAGCAAAGCACCATCACACCACTTCCTCCATGCTTCACGGAGGGAACCATACATGCAGAGATCTGTTGACCTACTATGCCTTTCACAAAGATACAGTGGGTGGAACCAAAAATCTCAAAGGACAGATTTCCACCTGTCTAATGTCCATTGCTTGTGTTTCTTGGCCCAAGCGAGTGTCTTTTTTTTTATTGGTGTCCTTTAGTAGTGGTTTCTTGGCAGCAAATCGACCATTGAAGGCCTGATTCACACAGTCTCCTCTGAATAGTTGATGTTGATGCGTCTGTTAATTGAACTCTGAAGCATTTATTTGGGCTGCAATTTCTGAGGCTGGTAAGTCTAATGAACTTATCCTCGGCAGCAGAGGTAACTCTGGGTCTTCATTTCCTGTGGTGGTCTTCATGAGAGCCAGTTTAATCATATCGCTTGATGGTTTTTGCGACTGGACTTGAAGAAACTTTCAAGGTTCTTGAAATGTTCTGGATTGACTGACATTCATGTCTTTTTAAATTAATGATGGACTGTTGTTTCTCTTTGCTTATTTGAGCTCCTCTTGCCATAATATGGACTTGGTCTTTTACCAAATAGGTCTGTCTTCTGTATACCACCCCTACCTTGTCACAACACAACTGATTAGCTCAAACACAATAATAAGGGAAGAAATTCCACAAAATAACTTATGTGCAAAGCTGTCATCAAGGCAAAGGGAGGCTACTTTGAAGAATCTCTATTTTGATTTCTTTAACGCTATTAGGTTACTATACAATTCCATGTGTTATTTCATAGTTTTGATGTCTTCACTATTACTCTATAATGTCAAAAATAGTCAAAATAAAAAAGACTTGATTTAGTAGGTGTGTTCAGACTTGTGACCGGTACTGTATATAAACTCAGGAAGTATATATATTTCCTGAGTTGTTTTGTTGTATCTCCTAGATATAGGACAGATAATTCAACCTTGTTTCTGTTTGCAGTGTGTGTTATTCTATTTGTTTCTTTGGGCTTTGGTCATACCATTACGACTATCTTAAAACAATTCCAGATGTCACATTAGCACCCCCCCCCCCAACGTCTTAGACTCTAAGGAATTAAGCACAATCCATACAGAATTTTTTTTTTTTTTATCTACTCCAACTATAAAAAATATTGGCAGATATGTTATCGGTTAATATTCCACTCTAAAATCAGAATAGGTATCGGATCCAAAAAATATGGGTCGGACTCTAGACGAGATTGCACGTTGAGGGCCCCTCAGACCCTCCTTTCCACGTTTCCGCCAGTGGTTCTAATTCAGCCCACGTTGGAGGTGGTGTGCAGCTAGGGCTTACCATTGAGTCTTGTGGCTCCCCATTGGCCCAGGCAGCCTTGGTTCGCAGAGATCATTCGCCTTTTAGGCAGGGATCTGTGGAAACTCCTGTTGTCCTTGGCACACGAGCAGGTTCGGCAATTGAGGCCAGAGATTTGGTTTCCCATTGGTTTGGCCCCTGAGAGGGCTGATCTGATGGTTAGAGGTTTACCTCTAAAAGTTATTTCTACCATTGTCTGCAAGGGCTGTATGTGTAGAAGTGGAAAGCGTTTGAGCTCTCGTCCCAATATAAAGGACTTTTCAGTGCTCTGTGAGGGACATAATTATGTTCCTACAGGAGCTTTTCAAGCATTCTCCACTTAGACCGCTGCGCCACTCGGGAGCCCAAGGCACGGCATCTCAGTGCAAGAGGCGTCACTGCGGTCCCTGGTTCGCATCCAGGCTGGATCACATCCGGCCGTGATTGGGAGTCCCATAGGGCGGCATACAATTGGACCAGCGTTAAAAAATGTCATGTAAAAGCGGTCTCAGCATGTCATGTGGGAATTGACGGAACCACAGCAGGGGCTCATCCCCTGGTGGTGCATTTTGTGAAAGGTGTACGTCATCTTAGACCGGTCTCTAAACCTTGGCAATGGTTTTGGAGGCACTGTGTGAGGCCCCCTTTTGGAGGCTCTGGAGTCAGTGGATCACCATACACTTTTGGGTGGATTTATTGCTTGGCTGTTACTGCTCCCTGTATATAGTCACTGCTCTCAATATTATCACTATTACTACTGTTCCCTAAAGGAGGGAAACAAGGCACAACACCTATTTGTCTCCGTACCGCCTGTTCCTGGGCACGGTGAAGAGCGGTATTAAATCAAAGGAATGATTCTGAACCTCACGCTTATCACCTGTGGAAGGCCGGGCCTCCAGCGAGGTCTGATTTTTATTGGCCTTGTCAGGTGGATCTACAGTCCCTTCAACTGAAGTCGTGAGATTCCCCCATAGTATGTTGTACCTAATTTTCCTCCTTCAGGGAACTGTAGTTATAGTCATTACTGTTTCATACCCAAATATGTTAGGTTTTACCTAGGAGTTGCTGTGATTTACCTGGGAGTTGCTGTGATTTACCTGGGAGTTGCTGTGATTTACCTGGGAGTTGCTGTGATTTACCTGGGAGTTGCTGTGATTTACCTGGGAGTTGCTGTGATTTACCTGGGAGCTGCTGTGATTTACCTGGGACCTGCTGTGATTTACCTGGGAGATGGTGTGACTTACCTGTGTAATACTGTGTTCTGCTCTTTGTATTTCAGGCCCGTCAGGGTGTGTATGTCTGCGCTTTTATAATATGTGTGTGTGTGTTGTATTATTCAGGATTTAGACCCACTGGTTCCTCAGCAGCTGTCTGACCTCGACGCCGACATCTCCAGCGCCATCAGCCAGGACGTCAGTCTCCGTGATGCCATGGTAACAGGTTCCACCTATGATATGATCCCACCAAGGGGTGGAGTCAGGACCCTGGTCGCCCGGCAACCAAGAGGGCCCCTTTTCCAACTAGAGTCCACAAACTCCTCTGACTCGTCACCAGGGACGACCACGGGGCTGGCCGCACTACCGTTCATCACGGTGGTCAACGGAACGAGTAACGGGACGTTGTCCCATGGTGCACTAGGTGGCTGTCTGGATGAGGCAGTGTTTGACCAGATCAACCTACTGGGGCTGGAGGGCTGCCTGGACAATATGGATGCCCAGCTGCTGGGGAATCCACAGGGCATCGACCCTCTGGTCCTGGAGGACCTTGACTCAGACTCCGGCCTCTCTCTGGAGAGCAGCTCTCGAGGGCCGACTTCCCCAGGTGAGTTGGAAGACTTCTGGAGCTGCTTTAGAAAGGTGCAATGTTCAGACAGGGGACATGATGATCCTCTGATTTGGAAGAGAAGGAATCTCCTCAACCTTAGCCTATAGATTACACACATACATTACCAGTCAAAAGTTTGGACTCATACCAGGGTTTTTCTTTATTTTTACTATTTTCTACATTGTAGAATAATAGTGTAGAAATTAAACTGTGAAATAACACATGTGGAATCATGTAGTAACCAAAAAAGTGTTAAACAAATTCAAATATATTTTAGATTCCTCAAAGTAGCCACCCTTTGCCTTGATATGACAGCTTTGCACATTCTAGGCATTTTCTCAAACAGCTTCATGAGGTAGTCACCTGGAATGCATTTCAATTAACAGGTGTGCCTTGTTCACAGTTAATTTGTGGAATTTCTTTCCTCAATGTGTTTGAGCCAATCAGTTGTGTTGTGACAAGGTAGAGGTGGTATACAGAAGATGGCCCTATTTGGTAAAAGACCAAGTCCATATTATGGCAAATAAGCTCAAATAAGCAAAGAGAAATTACAGTCCGTCATTAATTTAAGACATGAAGGTCAGTCAATCTGGAAAATTTCAAGAACTGAAAGTTTCTTCAAGCGCAGTTGTAAAATCCATCAAGCGCTATGATGAAACTGGCTCTCATGAGGACCGCCACAGGAAATGAAGACCCTGAGTTACCTCTGCTGCAGAGGATAAGTTCATTAGAGTTACCAGCCTCAGAAATTGCAGCCAAAAATAAATGCTTCAGAGTTCAAGTAACAAACATCTCAACATAAACTGTTCAGAGGAGACTGCGTAAATCAGGCCTTCATGGTCGAAATGCTGCAAAGAAACCACTACTAAAGGACACAATAAGAAGAAGAGACTTGCTTGGGCCAAGAAATATGAGCGATGGACACTTAGACAGGTGGAAATTTGTGCTTTTGGTCTGAGTCCAAATTTGAGATTTTTGGTTCCAACCGCAGTGTTTTTGTGAGACGCAGAATAGCTGAACAGATGATGGCTCCCGAGTGGCGCAGCGGTCTAATGCGGTGCATCTCAGTACTAGAGGCATCACTACAGACCCTGGTTCGATTCCAGGCTGTATCACAACTGGCCGTGATTGGCAGTCCCATAGGACGGCACACAATTGGCCCAGCATTATCAGGTTTAGGGTTTGGCCGGGGTAAGCCTCCATTGTAAATAAGAATTTGTTCTTTCCTGACTTGCCAAGTTAAATAAAGATTTAAACTAAAATATTTGCATGTGTAGTTCCCACAGTGAAGCATGGAGGATGAGGTGTGGGGTTGCTTTGCTGGTGGCGCTGTTGCTGATTTATTTAGAATTCAAGGCACACTTAACTAGCATGGCCTCCACAGCATTCTACAGTGATACGCCATCCCATCTGGTTTGCACTTAGTCCCGCTATCATTTGTTTTTCAACAGGACAATGACCCAAACATGCCTCCTAGCTGTCTATGGGATATTTGACCAATAAGGGAGAGATGGAGTACTGTATAAGATGACCTAGCCTACAAAATCACCCTACCTCAACCAAATTGAGATGGTTTGGGAGGAGTTGGACCGCAGAGTGAAGGAAAAGCAGCCAACAAGTGCTCAGCATATGTGGGAACTCCTTCAAGACTGTTGGAAAAATATTCCAGGTGGAGCTGGATGAGAGAATGCCAAGCGTGTGAAGAACTGCTATCAAGGTTCCTTCAATTTTCACCTAAAATGACACCCAAATCTAATTGCCTGTAGCTCAGGACCTGAAGCAAGGATATGTGTATTCTTGATTCATTTGAAAGGAAAAGCAGCCAACAAGTGTTCCGCATATGTGGGTACTCCTTCAAGACTGTTGGAAGAGCTAGTTGAGAGAATGCCAAGGGTGTGCAAAGCTGTCATCAAGACAAATGGTAGCCACATTGAAGAATGTCATATTTTGATTTGTTTTACACTTTTTTTGGTTACTACATGATTCCTTATGTGTTATTTCATAGTTTGTCTTCACTATTATTCTACAATGTAGAAAATAGTGTCAACTTTTGACTGGTACTGTATATCTGCAGCATTCTCAACATTGCACACTTCTGAATAGCTAGTTGAGCATACTACATCTCCATTCTAAAGTAGCTTACATATTCCTATGTACATTTGACTCCCAGGTGCATCGGAGGTGTCGTCAGCGTCTTCCAGTTCGTTCTGTGAGGACGAGGGCGGAGCTACGGGCTACAGCAGCGAGGCGGACTCCCTCCCCTCCAAGGACATTGCCGACTACGACACAACATGGTCACCTGTGGACCTCAGTGAGAGTGTGTGGCACGACCACAGCTACTCCACCCCAGCCTTCTCCCACCCATCAGCCACCACATTCCCCCACAAAACCATCAAACAGGAGCCTTTCAGTGACGAAGACGATGACCGGGAGGATTACGAAGATCAAGAGCTTAGCCGCGACGAACTCCGCGCCCGGGCGTTACAAGTCCCGCTCTCGGCAACGGAGATCGTCAGCATGCCTGTGGAGGAATTCCTGGAACTGCTGGAGGGGCGTGGCCTATCTGCAGCCCAGGTCACCCTCCTGAGGGATATCCGGAGGCGAGGGAAGAACAAGCTGGCGGCACAAAACTGCCGTAAGCGCAAGCTGGATGCCATCACAGGGCTCCAGGAGGAGGTGGAGAGTCTGCAGGCCCAGAGGAACCGGCTGCTCAGGGAGAGGCAGCACACGGCCAAGGCTCTGGGAGCTGCAGGCCATCGCATGGAGCACCTCTCCAGGGATGTCCTTTCCAGGCTGAGGGACGACTCCGGAAGACCCCTGACCCCAGAGAGATACACCCTGCAGTGTGGGGCCAATGGGAGGGTGGTGGTGCAGCAGATCAGGCGACCTGGTGTTGCCTCAACGACAGCTGGAGGTAAAACGGACAAGAGGAAGAAGGAGAAGAAGCCTTGATGCTGGGACTTGAAGTTAAGGATGTGCTATTGTTTTCTCTGAACTTATGGGCCAGATTCTGGTCATGTGACTGTTTCCGGATATTTCTCTTCCTTCTTGTCTGGACTCTGACCTTGGGAGCCTAAAAGGACAGAAACGCAGAAAAAATGTAAACCCAAAAACGTGCATGTAAATACAAATGTTACAACGTGTGATGGAGATTTTTTTTCTGGAAAAAGTAACGTAGCTCAAACACTGGACTCTAATGGTTTCTTGCTATATAAATGAAAGGGTTTTATCATTTTAAAGCAGTTCTTATACTGGAGAATTATAATATTTCCGACTAAAATAAATTATAGGCTAGTTAAAAAGAAAGGGAATTTCAATTATATAGCTTAAAGGCTTAATGCAGACCTTTTTTTCATATCAAATCATTTCTGCGTGACAAAGTACCTTACTGTAATAGTTTTCCATTAAAATGCTGGCAAGAATTTTGCTTGGACTGTCTGGGTGTGGTCTGAGTGGGGGGGGGGAACTGAACTAGCTGTTATTAGCAGAGCGGTTTGGGAACTCAATATGTTGGTCTTAACTAATTTAACACCTGGTGATATCACCAGGCAAGTTGAAACTCCACCCATGCAAAACCTGCTGATGTAGAAGGTCCTGTGGAGATTTTCAACCAGCATCTATGAGAAAATAACACTGATCACATTTTTTCACCCTTTTATAGTGTTGTTTCATCAGCTGTTGTACAATATGATACACAACACAGAAAAAACAGTGTTGACTGCACTGGGCCTTTAACCTCAACTGAAAATTGATAGTAGTTTTTTGGCATCTATTGATAAAGATTTCTAACGTTCTGAAAAGTTCTAAAGACCAATGTTCCTCCATAGATCCTAGTTCTGGAGTTTTAAGTTTAAATTCTTTCAAAACTGAATCTAACTGGTGATATGTTAGACATGTCATTTGAAATATGACATTTGAGACATTACATGTAAAAAATAAAGTGATGCATAGATGTACATATTGCTTTATGTATGATCACTCTTTATACGTTTTTATTCCATTTGTATTTTTAAGCACTGTATGTTTCCTCCCTCTGATATTTTGAAACAGGGCTTTGAGTTTGATGGTTTTCATTCTACCTCACAACTACAATGGATTTATATGGATGGTTTGGGCTGATTTTGGGAGGCCATTTTTTTTATTCCATGGGGAGATGGTTTGTTGGGGAACACAAGTGCACTCAAGTCACTGCAAATGCTTCACTGTAGGTCAAGGTTGGTGATACAACTGACCTAACCCTCCTTAACTTCTTGAAACAATGCCTTCACCCACTGTTGTGTTCCGAAGTAAAGTGTGTGTGTGTGTGTGTGTGTGTGTGTGTGTGTGTGTGTGTGTGTGTGTGTGTGTGTGTGTGTGTGTGTGTGTATTATTGGAGAAATGCTCACAGAGATTGAAGAAAATGTGTACTGAGAGATAAAACCAGAAAAAAGTATACTGTGCAGAGTTATACAAGAAAGTCAGAGGAAGGCTGTATATTACCTACATCAAGCAAGTGAAAACGTGGTCTTTATTTCAATAAATATTGAACATTTTCTTTATGTCTCAGAAGTTAGTTTTGCCTTGGACAAAACCAATCCGATTCCCAGGTTGAACAGATCTATTCATTTTCTAATTGTATTTTTTTTATTTTTTGGCACTTTTTTTTTTATTTTTGTGTGTTTTCTGATTGCCATGTGTGTTTGAGTAAATGAGGCTGAATTAATTTTTACAAATCCATTAGTTTTTTTTCTTCTTGTTTTATATATAAACACGGCTTTGCTCGACTGGGATTGATTTGTGTTAAAGCTGTACAGAGCAGGATGTTAAACTGAGTTATGTGACTTATCTCCTTTTTCTAAGAGCACTAATGATGTTCTTGGTGATATGGTTCTTTCCTAAGAAAAACAATTAAATGTTTAACAAAACGAAGTTGTCCATCTTTGGTCTGAACACTTCTATGTGGAATCCTATCGACAGCATATTTAGCCCACCTCAAGACTCACTCTCAATATACACACATGCTACTCTACTGGAGCAGGGCCTGGTTTCGTGGTTCTATTGAAGAACTTAACCTTAAAGGAAAACTGCACCCAAAAACTATCTTTTGGTATTTGGTTCATTACTCCAATGCTGACATGGTCCCAAAATGTTTTGCTTGTCAGCAATCAAGTTTAAAAGATATGTAACTTTCAAAATATAGAAATCAACTCTGTATGATACATATTGCATCATATGATGGAAATGCATCATACAGGGATGATTTTGAAAGTTACAAACACTACATGATAAAGTACGTGGACAATTTACTCGTCAAAAGTCTCATTCCAAAATCATGGGCAATCTTGGGGACCTCTTTACCACTTTATCAGCCTCCACTCTTCTGGGAATGCTTTCCAGTAGATGTTGGAACATTGATTCCACTCAACCACAGTCAGCGTTTCAATTCCTCCCAAAGGTGTTCAATGGGATTGAGGTCAGGGCTCTGTGCAGGCCAGTCAAGTTCTTCCACACAGATCTCGACAAACCACTTCTGTACAGACCTCGCTTTGTGCACGGGGGCATTTTCATGCTGAAACAAGAAAGGGCCTTACCAAGACTGTTGCCACAAAGTTGGAAGCAGAATCGTCTAGAATGTCATTGAATGCTGTTGCGTTAAGATTTCCCTTCACTGGAACTAAGGGCCCTAACCTTAGAAAACAGCCCCAGACCATTATTCCACCTCCAATAAACTTTACAGTTGGCACTTCCATATTGGCAGGTAGCGTTCTTCTGGCATCCGCCAAACCCAGATTCGTCCGTCAGACTGCCAGATGGTGAAAAGTGATTTATCACTCCACAGAACACGTTTCACTGCTCCAGAGTCCAATGGCGGTGAGCTTTACACCACTCCAGTCGACACGTGCCATTGCGCTTGGTGGTCTTAGGCTTGTGTGCGGCTGCTCGGCCCTGGAAACCCATTAAACTTCCAACTAACATTTCTTGTGTTGACGTTGCTACCAGCGGCAGTTTGGAACTCGGTAGTGAGTGTTGCAACCGAGGACAGACAATTTTTACACACTATGCACTTCAGCACTTGGCGGTCCCATTCTGTAAGCTTCTGTGGCCTACTCTTTTTAATTTAACCTTATTTAACTAGGCAAGTCAGTGAAGAACAAATCCTTTTTTTACAATGACGGCTTACCCCGGCCAAACCCAGCCCAGACGACTCTGGGCCAATTGTGCGCCTCCCTATGGGACTCCTGATCACGGTTGGTTGTGATACAGCCTGGAATCGAACCAGGGTCTGTAGTGACGCCTCTAGCACTGAGATGCACTGCCTTAGACCGCTGCACCACTCTGGAAATTTGACAAACTGACTTGTTGGAAAGGTGGTATCCAATGACGGTGCCACATTGAAAGTCACTGAGCTCTTCAGTAAGACCATTCTACTGCCAAATGTTAGTCTATGGTGATTTCATGGCTGAATGCTTGATTTTATACACCTGTCAGCAACGGTGTGGCTATATATACTTTTGTGTATATATACATTTCAATCAGAAAGTATTTAGGTCCCTTCCCTTTTTCCACATTTTGTTATGTTACAGCCTTATTTTAAAATTGAGTAAAAATAATTAATGAAATCCATCTACACACACCCCATAATGGCAAAGCGAAAAACAGGTTTTTAGAAGAAAAAAATAAATAACTTAAGTATAAGTATTCATACCCTTTGCTATGAAACTTGAAATTGAGCTCAGGTGTATCCTGTTTCCATTGATCATCCTTGAGATGTTTCTTCAATTTGATTGGGGTATTGTGTGTATGACTAAATATTATTTTTATTTACTCGATTTACTAAATTTTAGATTTTTTTTTCCAATGTATATATTTAACTAGTAAGGCTGTATTGTAACAAAATGTGGAAATGATAAAGGGGTCTGAATACTTTCTGAAAGCACTGTAGTGTAGTTTGAAAACTTGATTGCTGACAAGTAAAACGTTTTGGGACTATGTCAACAATGGAGTAATGAAATGAATACCAAAAGTTTTTTTAAGATGCTTTTGGGAAACCAGGTCCAGAACAAATTGTATTGTTGTGAAATTGTTAGATATTACTTGTTAGATATTACTGCATTGTTGGAGCTAGAAACCCAAGCATTTCGCTACACAATAACATCTGCTAAACATGTGTATGTGATTAATAACATTTGATTGATTTAGATTATTTGACTTAAAGATTAAACGATTACGTTGTATCGCATTACGTTTCCCGAGGGTGCATTTTACATACTGTGGTTTTAAAGCTCCTTTCTGGGGTTTGGATTCATCCATGAACATTTATTTTGAAACCACATAAGGAAGTTTAGTTACCCTTGCGGCACCCGTAGAAAAGGGAGGTTTATTTTTGGCGCGCGCGCAGCAGCATCTTATATTCTGCACCGCACGCGGGTAAGGACGAAGCCGCTTGTTCTTTTTCCGTCGTACATTCTGCATCAGCTTTTTCTTGATTTTCAAGGTGAGTCCCTCAAGATCCAACGTCAAATGATTGTGTAAATTATAGGCTGTACACTTATAATTGATGTGATGCATATGTGTCTTCTTTATTTTTGCTTTAGCGCACGGTCATGCTAGCCACCAGTAGCCAACTTGCTACAGTTTAGCTAGCTACACTGACAAAGTGATTCCATTGTGTTTGCTAGGAAGCTTATGTAACTTGTTAGCTAGCTGCCATTTTAGGAAAGGAAGGTTTAATTCTCACTGACCAATCAACCAGGTAACTTAGTGTAACTATATTCACGTTGCAGGTTTTGGGCCTTGCAATCACCATTTGTCCGGCCTTTGTTAACCTAACGTCTGATAAGCCCCTGGAAGCTTGTAGGGAACATGGATACATTCCACTTAACTAGCAATCTACCACAACTGGATAACAAACGTTTATTTAGCTAGCGAATGTTGGCACACTACCTAGTTGGCTAAGCTCCCGCCGGTTGTTTCGTATCAAATCAAATTTCGTCACATGCGCTGGTGTCGAATTACGGTTAAATTCTTGCTTACGAGCCCTTCCCTACAATGCAAAATCGGAATGGTAACACGAGGAATAAAATACAATAATATATTATTGTATATACAGGGGTACCAGATCAATGTGCAGAGGTACTAGGTTGAGGTGTGTGTGTATATATGTGAAGGCATGGTAAAGTAACTAGGCATCTGGATAGATCGTAATGAGTAAATTTAAGAGTTTAGACAATAGCTACAATATGGCTTAGAAAGTAACGTTTATTTTCTAGTGAAAGTTAGTTTAACATCCATATTAAATTGAGTAGCTACTTAACTTTGCTAGCAAAATCAATACAGGCATCAGACTAGGCCTGTAAAAATGGCTTTGGGGGAGGGGGGCTCAACGGATTGTGCATAACGTTAATTTCTGTGCGCTTGAGCGTCTATAGTTTCATATAGCTAGCAAACGTTAGCGATAATAAAATGACAACCTGTGCGCCCTTTGTTTAGCTAATAGTTAGTTTGTTAGCGAGGATATTGGTGAAGTGCAAGGCGCACGAGCTCTGTGATTCCCTCCACTTTCAGCATTTTGATCGAACGATCTCATGTTGCTTGGCAACTACCGACTTGAAGAGACCGTGTTCAAAGCTCAATAAGGAGGATAACAGAACGATGGGAAATGCAATATTTGGGACAGAGGTATTTTTAAAAAAGTAACTGTCCAGTGTTTCCAGATTTCTATGAAATATTACCAGTAATTATTTGCGGTACGAGTGAAGTTGTTTTTTTCTCCAAAATATGGTAATTACGTAACCATGTTAAGAAGCAGCTTTTCTGTGTTGGAATGGTTTGTGAGTACCCCGACAGCATAGTGTGGACCGGTACTGGTCATTTAAAATATTAATGTAAGTGCACAGCTTATTGGACATCCTCTGGTGAAATGGCAAACATTTTTTAAACGTTTTAGGTAGTTTTTCTCAAATTTATGCACGTTTGGTTGGGGGGAGGGTCAATATGTAGGCCAGTAAAAGTTTGGGCACCTACTCAAGGGTTCTTAATTTATACTATGTTCTATATTGTAGAGTAATAGTGAAGACGTCAACTAAGAAATTACACATACGGAAACATGTAGTAACAAAGTGTTAAACAAATAAATATAGTTGAGATTATGTAGCCACCTTTTGGTCTTGACCGCTTTGCACAGACTTGGAATTCTCTCAACCAGCTTTAAAGAAACGTGTTAATCCCACCATAGTGTCCGATTTCAAAAAGGCTTTACTGCGAAAGCACACCATATGATTGTTAGGTCAGCACCTAGTCACAGAAAAACACAATTTTTCCAGCCAAAGACCGGAGTCACAAAAAGCAGAAATAGAGAGAATTAATCACCAACCTTTGATCTTCAGATGACACTCATAGGACTTCATGTTACACAATGTATGTTTTGTTCGTGAAGTTCATATTTGTATCCAAAAGTCTGTTTACATTGGCGTGTTATGTTCAGTAATGTTTTGCTACCAAAACATCCAGTGATGTTGCAGAGCTACATCAATTTAAAGAAATATGCATCATAAATGTTGATAAATGTTATACATGGAATTAAATATATACTTCTCAATGCAACCGCCGTGTCATATTTCAAAAAATCTTTACGGAAAAAGCACACCGTGCAATGTTGTGAAGTCAACAGAAGTCAGAAATAGCATTATAAATATTCACTTACCTTTGCTCAGAATGCACTCCCAGGAATCCCAGTTCCACAGTAAATGTTTTTGTTCAATAAAGTCCATTTTATGTCCAAATACCTCCCTTTTGTTTGCGTGTTTAGTTCAAATCCAAGTTCATGAGGCACGAGCACTAGGTCCAGACTAAGTCAAAAAAGTTCTGTTACAGTTCGTAGAAACATGTCAAACAATCTTTAGGATGTTTTTAACATATCTTCAATAATGTTTAAGTCGGAGAATTCCTTTGGAAATGCAATGGAAAGCAACGAACTCGCACAGGTGCGCGAGAGACTGAGCTCGTGGAATAAAATATAAAACATGCATTACCTTTGACAAGCTGCTTTGTTGGCACTCCAATATGTCCCATAACCATCACAATTGCTCCTTTTTTTTAGATTAATTCCGTCCATGTATACCCAAAATGTCCATTTATAAAGCACGTTTGATCAGGGGGAAAAAACAGCTTGAACAAAACACACACCGTCACTATAAAACGTTTCAAAAGTTGCCTATAAACTTTGCCAAAATATTTCAAACTACTTTTGTAATACAACTTTAAGTATTTTTAAACGTTAATAATCAATCAAATTGTAGACAGGGCAATCTGTATTCAATAGAGCAAGTAAACAAACCATGCACCTTTTTTCATCTTGCGTAACTCAACAGTGTAACGTTGTTCCAGGATGTGCTTCTTCTTCATTGCACCAATGATTAACTTCAACCAGATTCCAAAGACTGGTGACATGCCGTGGAAGTCGTAGGAACTGTAAAATGGTCGCTATCAAATATCCCTTGGCAAAGACAACTAAGGGAACGGTCAGAGGCAAAACAACAACAAAAAATCTGACCAGTTATTCCTCGGGGTTTTGCCTGCTACATAAGTTCTGTTATAGTCACAGGCATGATTAAAACCGTTTTAGAAACTTCAGAGTTTTCTATCCACACCTGCTAATCATACACATATATATTACTGGCATGAGTAACAGGAAGTTGAAATTGTGCACGCTATTTATCCAAAAGTGAAAATGCTGCCCCCTAACCCTAAGAAGTTATTCACCTCTCGTGACTCCCAAACCCGCATGCAGGGGTGTAATCATCGCCTGAAACTAATTAGCATAACGCAGCGAACATAAATATCCCTAGAAAATATTCATATTCATGAAAATCACAAATGAAATATATTGAGACACAGCTTAGCCTTCTGTTAACCTCTTGAAACTCTGGGGGCGCAATTTCATTTTTGGATGAAAAACGTTCCCGTTTTAAACAAGATATTTTGTCACAAAAAGATGCTCGACACTGCATATAATTGATAGCTTTGGAATGAAAACACTCTGAATTTTCCAGAACTACAAAGATATTGTCTGTGGGTGCCCTAGAACGGGAGCTACAGGCAAAACCAAGATGAAACGGCAACCAGGAAACCAGCAGGATTTGAGGCTCCGTTTTCCATTGTCTCCTTATATGGCTGTGAATGCGAGAGGAATGAGCCTGCCCTTTCTGTCGTTTCCCCAAGGTGTCTGCAGCATTGTGACGTATTTGTAGGCATATCATTGGAAGATTGACCATAAGAGACTACATTTTCCAGGTGTCCGCCCGGTGTCCTCTGTCAAAATTGGTGCGTCTTTTTCAGCTGCTGGTATTTTTCCATGCGATTCTGAGGGGAAAGCAGGCTTCCACGAACTGCATATCAATGAAGAGATATGTGAAAAAACACCTTGAGGATTGATTCTAAACAACGTTTGCCATGTTTCGGTCAATATTATGGAGTTAATTCAGAAAAAGTTTGACGTTTTGGTGACTGAATTTTTGGTTTGCATGGTCAACTCGTGGCAGTGGTGACTTTCCTGTCTCATTTGACCCTTCACATTAGTCATCAGAAAAAGTTCTATTGACTGTTGACATCTAGTGGAAGGCGTAGGAAGTGAAAACTCATCCATATCTCGCTGTAATTTCAATGAGAGCTTGGTTGAAAATCTGCCACCCCCAGAAAAAATACAAACAGGAAGTGCCTGCAATATGAGTTCTGTTATACTCACAGACATCATTCAAACAGTTTTAGAAACGTCAATGTTTTCTATCCAATACTAATAATAGTATGCATATATTATCAACTGAGACTGAGGAGCTGGCCGTTTACAATGGGCCCCTTTTCATCCAAGCTACTCAATACTGCCCCTACAGCCATAAAAAGTTAAGTTCCTTGCTCAGACCATATGAAACCTGGTGGTTCCTTTTAACATGAATCTTCAATATTCCCTGGTAAGAAGTTTTAGGTTATTATAGGACTATTTCTCTATACCATTTGTATTTCATATACCTTTGACTATTGGATGTTCTTATAGGCACTTTAGTATTGCGAGTGTAAGAGTATAGCTTCCGTCCCTTCGCCCCTACCTGGGCTCGAACCAGGAGCACATCGACAGCCACCATCGAAGCATTGGTACCCATCGCTCCACAAAAGCCATGGGCCTTGCAGAGCAAGGGGAACAACTACTCCAAGTCTCAGAGCGAGTGAAGTTTGAAACGCTATTAGCGCGCACCCTACTAAAGAGCTAGCCTTTTCACATCGGTTACACCAGCCTAATCCCGAGAGTTGATAGGCTTGAAGTCATAGACGATGCTTGAAGCATTCCGAAGAGCTGCTGGCAAACGCACGAAAGTGCTGTTTGAATGAATGTTTACGAGCCTGCTGCTGCCATATCTAATCAGACTTAATTATAACACACAGAAATACGAGCCATAGGTCATTAATATGGTCAAATACGGAAACTATCATTTCGAAAATAAACCGTTTATTCTTTCAGTGAAATTACGAAACTGTTCCGTATTTTATCCAACGGGTGGCATTCATAAGTCTAGATATTCCTGTTACATTGCACAACCTTCAATGTTCTGTCATAATTGCATAAAAGTCTGGCAAATTAGTTCCCAACGAGCCACAATTTCCCTAGTTTAATATTGCCTGCAACATGAATTTCTTAAATATGCATGATTAAAAATATATACTTCTGTGTTTTGATTTTAAGGCGTTTATGGTTAGGTACATTCGTGCAACGATTATGCTTTTTTTCGCAAATGCGCTTGTTAAATCACTAGTTTGGCGAATTAGGCTGTGATTCAATGATAAATGAACAGGCACCGCATCGATTACATGCAATGCAGGATAAAACTAGTAATGTCATCAACCATGTGTAGTTAACTAGTGATTATGTTAAGATTGTTTTTTATAAGATTAATGCTAGCTAGCACTTTACCTTGACTCCTTGCTGCACTCGCATAACAGGTAGTCAGCCTGCCACGCAGTCTCCTCGTGGAGTGCAATGTAATCGGCCATGATCGGTGTCAAAAGTCGATCCCCGATTGTTATGAATAATTCATCGGCCATTCCGATCAATCGGTCAACCTCTAATACAAAGAGCCCTATTTGGTTGAAGACCAAGTCCATATTTTGTCAAGAACTGCTAAAATAAGCAAAGAAACAGGGTTGTAAAAAAACACCAAAATAAATCACGCGGTACAGAGGAACTCTGCCTAGAAGGCCAGCATCCCGCAGTCACCTCTGCACTGTTGATGTTGAGACTGGTATCTTGCGGGTACTATTTAATGAAGCTGCCAGTTGAGGACTTGTGGGGCATCTGTTTCTCAAACTAGACACTAATGTACTTGTCCCTTTGCTCAGTTGTGCACCGGGGCCTCAAACTCTTTCTATTCTGGTTTGAGCACGTATGCACTGTTCTGTGAAGGGTGTAGTGCACTGCGTTGTATGAGATCTTCAATTTCTTGCATTGAATAACCTTAATTTCTCAGAACAAGAATAGACTGACGAGTTTCAGAAGAAAGACCTTTGTTTCTGGCCATTTTGAGCCTGTAATCGAACTCACAAACGCTGATGCTCCAGACACTCAACTCGTTTAAAGAAGGACAGTTTTATTGCTTCTTTAATCAGACAACAGTTTTCAGCTGAGCTAACATAATTGCAAAGGGGTTTTCTAATGATCAATTAGCCTTTTTTAAATTATTAACTTGGGTTCGGTAACGCAACATGCCATTGGAACACAGGAGTGATGGTTGCTGACAATGGGCCTCTGTATGCCTATGTACATATTCCATTAAAAAATCTGCCGTTTCCAGCTACAATAGTCATTTACAACATTAACGGTGTCTATACTGTATTTCTGATCAATCTTTTTTTAGTGGACAAAAAATGTGATTTCTTTCAAAAACATGGACATTTCTACATGACCCCAAACTTTTGAACGTAGTGTATTATCCAGTTGGATAAACACTCAACAGCCGACACACTCTTGCCTCATTTTGTATCACATTCCTATGATAAACAGTTTTAACTCAGAGGTTTTCACTGGCCAGTTTGTGCGTACAGCAAACTACAAGTGTTTTAATTATTGTATTGATATTCTGGACCAGGGTGTCCCAAACTCAGTCCTGGGGGTGGCCCCTGAGTGCACATTTTGGTTTTTGCTCCAACACTACACAGCTGACTAAAATAAAAGCTTGAATGAGTTGGCTATTTGAATCAGCTGTGTAGTGCTAGAGGGAAAAACAAAGCATGCATGGGGACGGACGGACGAGGGTTGAGTTTAGGAAACCCTGTTCTGGACAATAACCTGTGTAAACATTGTGTCAGGTGGTCTCATGTTATTAAAACCCAAATTCGTCTCTTTAAAAAGATGAAAACCTCCTCCCCTCTTGTTTCGCAGCCTAACATGGGTAAAAAGCAGAATGGCAAAGGGAAGAAGGAGGTGCTGGAGGCGGAGCCGCCAGAGGAGTATGTTGTGGAGAAGGTGATGGACCAGCGCATCGTCAATGGGAAGGTGGAATTTTTCCTCAAGTGGAAAGGATTTACAGAGTGAGTGCACAGTTCCGGGGACCCAGGTCTGGAAGTGCTTCTGTGATATGGGGTCATGCTTGTCTGTGGCATGCTTATCTTGCAGAACCTAGCTTGTTTAAATAATCTGAGTTGTGAATTGAACTTGACTGCCATTTTAGTTACAGGTATAGCTCACTTGAAAAATGTTAATACTCTGCTGCATTTCTAGAGCATGTGTTACTCTTCTTACCAGCATGCTGATGGTCATTTGTAGAAATATCCACTAACTACTCTTTCCTTTCAGAGCGGATAACACTTGGGAGCCAGAGGATAACCTGGACTGTCCCGAGCTGATCTCGGCCTTCCTGGAAGCCCAGAAGAATGTGGTAGAAAAGCCTGACTCCAACAAGAGGAAGTCCTCAACAGATGAGCCAGAGACTGAGGAAAACAAAGCCAAGAAGAAGAAGGATGTGGTGAGTGTTTAAAATCATTGTAGGGGGGTGTTGTCAGCTAGTCTGTGTGCAATGGTTATTGTATCAGTATGTTCCGATTTGCCAGATAGGTTGCATGGAAGCTGTAGTTTATTTGTGTACTGTGTGTTTCAGAGTGACAAGCCACGGGGCTTTGCCAGGAGCCTGGACCCAGAGAGGATCATCGGTGCAACTGACAGTAGTGGAGAACTTATGTTCTTGATGAAGTGGTGAGTCTCATTGTAAAACAACCTCCTAGCTTGTGCTGTTCCTCTTTAATATCAACCCCTTTTCAGTGTTGCACAGCCCAAGCCATTCCCCATGTAATTTATCTTCCCTGTTTATAACAATATTCACCTTCTACAATAACTGCCTTTGGGAACTTCACATTCTATTTAGATCATGTGCCCCTGTACTTCATTATGCTGAATAGTGCTACTAGCTGAATAGTTCAACCTTATTATTCTGCTCAGTAGCCACTAGTAAAGACCAACCACTGTCCCTTGGCTCTTCAGGAAAGACTCGGACGAGGCAGACCTTGTCCCGGCCCGGGAGGCCAACACTCGCTGCCCTCAGGTGGTCATCTCCTTCTACGAGGAGAGGCTGACCTGGCACTCCTGTCCTGAGGATGAGGCGCAGTAGCACCCCTTCCTTGCCCAGCTGATGTCCCCTGTGGGCCCCCTGACCTTGACCTCTCCATCTTGTCCCTGATCCTGTCTCTCAGGACTATTCTCCGTGTCTCTTCTCTCGCCCCTCTGTATTTTTTTTTTTTTTTTTTTTTTTGACTTTTACAATATGTTTAGCCATAGTGTTTAGTGCAGAGCAGTCAGGTGAAAGCCTGTGCTTTGGTACATATTTTAGTGATAGGACAACATTGTTTACTGGGAAAGGGACTGAGGAGGATGTGGAGAAATGGGTAGGATGTGGAAATAAGGGGATGGGTGATTTGTCTCTTTTCATGGACCTATTCCTCATCCGAAACTGTCAGGGACTAGTTCCTCAGTCGATATATAGTTGTTTGAAAATTAACACCGTGGATCATATGAAATGTTGATTTATTTCTCCCCCACCCATATAATCACTTGTCAGACATGTATTTTCAAGGTGGTGCATGGCTGTTCTGTTCACTGTCTTGCCCCCTCTTCTCCCTCCCATGAAACTAGTCCCCCCCCCCCCCCCCCATGGTTGCATACTTGAATCCCTTGAACAGTATGTCTTTTGCTGTATATTCACTTTGTAAATATTTTTTCAAGAAGCTGTTCAATAAAGGTTTATATGCTTCATTTTACCACCCCCTCTGCCTGGGCTGAGTTTTGTTACAAAGCAATGACCTAATACTAGTGTAGTTGTAACTGTAATGGCTCATGACTAGTAAACAGACTACAACTCTGCCAGTAGATAATTGTTCTGGGGTTAAAGTTCTGTCAATGTGCTAGATTTCCATTCTGATTCTGGAGAAGTTTTTGAAATCGGTGTAGATCAGCAATATAAGTTTCCAGAGGGAAGCTAGGAGGCTGGTTTTTACATACTCTTAGGTTGGAGTCAAACTCTCCACTAAAATTCACAATTCCAGTGGGTCAGAAGTTAACATGCACTCAGTTGACTGTGCCTTTTAAACGGCTTGGAAAGTTCCAGAAAATGATGTCATGGCTTTAGAAGCTTCCGATAGGCTAATTAACATTGAGTCCATTTGAGGTGTACCTGTGAATGTATTTTGAGGCCTACCTTCAAACTCAGTGCCCCTTTGCGTGACATGGAAAACCAAAATAAATCAGCCAAGACCTTGGGGGGGTGGGGGGGGGTGTAGACCACAAGTCTGGTTCATTCTTGGGAGCAATTTCCAGATGCCTGAAGGTACCACGTTCATCTGTACAAACAATAGTACTAAAGTATAAACACCATGGGACCACACATCTGTCATACCGCTCCAGAAGGAGAAGCCTTCTGTATCCTAGAGATGAATGTACTTTGGTGCGAAAAGTACAAATCAATCCTAGAACGACAGCAAAGGACCTGAAGATGCTGGAGGAAACGGGTACAAAAATATATCCACAGTAAAACGAGTCTTATACTGACAACATGAAAGGCTGCTCAGCAAGGAAGAAGCCACTGCTCCAAAAGCATTAAAAAATCCAGACTACTGCATATGGGGACAAATATTGTACTTTTTGGTTAAATGTCCTCTGGTCTGATGAAACAAAAATAGAACTGTTTGGTCATAATGACCATTATGTTTGGAGGAAAGGGGGAGGCTTGCAAGCCGAATAACACCATCCCAACCATGAAGTACGGGGGTGGCAGCATCATGTTGTGGGGGTCATTTGCTGCAGGAGGGACTGGTGCACTTCACAAAATGGATGGCATTGGAGAAAAATTGTGGATATATTGAAGCAACATCTGAAGACATCAGTCAGGAAGTTAAAGCTTGGTCGCAAATGGGTCTTTCAAATGGACAGCGACCCCAAGCATACTTCCAAAGATGTGGCAAAATGGCTTAAGGACAACAAAGTCAAGGTATTGGAGTGGCCATCACAAAGCCCTGACCTCAACCCTATAGAAAATTTGTCAGCAAGGAGGCCTACAAACCTGACTCAGTTACACCAGCTCTGTCAGGAGGAATGGGCCAAAATTCAGCTTGTGCAAGACTCCCTGAAATGTTTGACCCAAGTTAAACAATTTAAAGGCAATACACTCAATTAGTATTTGGTAGCATGTAAACTTCTGACCCACTGGGAATGTGAAAGAAATCAAATCTGAAATAAATAATTCTCTCATTTTATTCTGACATTTCACATTCTTAAAATAGTGATTTTACCTGATCTAAAACAAGGAATTTTTACTAGGATTAAATGTCAGGAATTGTGAAAAACTGAGTTGAAATGGATTTGGCTAAGGTGTATGTAAACTTCCGGACTTTAACTGAAAATATATATATTTAGCCCTATTGGGGCGAGAGAAATTTCACTGGCGGAGTTAAGGAAATGATCACAAATCACATCTGTAATTTTAATCCTGTCCGACTGCCATGTCAGTAATTTTTAATTGGCAGTAAGCTTATTATCCCAGTCCTTAATAACATGTTTTTCGGCAAACTCCCAGGTCCTCTGATAATACTTATCCGTGCAAATGACAGAACAACCTTTCCAGTGCCATACATTTCTTTGAAAAGAGAAAACTGTTGATATTGTGCCAACGACTTGATAAATTGCCAAATACTGTCATTTAATTGTCTGCACAGGTTACAGTTCATGGGTCTTGTTGATTTGCATTATTTTGACTTTCTCCAAACTGACAGCCAATGTTATGCTCTCCCTAGACATTTTAAATATCTTCACGCCTGGAAGAGCCTCCAGGCTTCCGTCATAACAGTCCATTTTGAGTGAGGGGGAACAAAAAAAAATATTTGCGCAGTTTGGTAAAACTAACCCCGGCCAAATAGTCCACTGGGAAAACGGGCATGCTTGGGTAATAAATACATAACCAAACTTTGTGCGAATAGGGCTTTAGGCCAATACAGACAGGCGTGTGTCTGTTCTACAAAATTATTTGTCATTTTCTGTTATGCTGTGTGCACTGAACTGACATGCATTACTGAGATATGGTTAAAGAAGAGTGTTTTGAGTACTAATGTTAACCTTTCTGGTTATAACCTTTTTCGGCAAGATGGATCTTCCAAAGATGGGGGAGTGGCCATCTTTACCAAGGATCACCTTCAGTGCTCGATTGTCTCCAAATCTGTCCCCAAACTATTTGATTTGCTGGTTTTAAGCATTAAACTTTCAAATAGCTCTTTGACCGTTTCTGGGTGCCAACGTCCTCCATCAGCACCGGCCTGTACCCTACCTGCCCTAAACTCTCTCCAGGCCCCTTACACTAAGTATGAATTTAGCCTGCTAGGTGACCTAAACTGGGAAATGCTTAGGTTAAACCACCTGACCAGGTCCTAAAACAATGGGACTCCCTAAATCTTTCTCAGATTATTACCAACCCCACAAGGCATGACTCCAAACACCCAGAAAAGGCCTCTTTGTTATCCTCACATATAATCCTTATACAGTTGAAGTCGGAAGTTTACATACACCTTAGCCAAATACATTTAAACTCAGTTTTTCACAATTCCTGACATTTAATCCTAGTAAAACTTCCCTGTCTTAGGTCAGTTAGGATCACCACTTTATTTTAAGAATATGAAATGTCAGAATAATAGTAGAGAGAATGATTTATTTCAGCTTTTATTTCTTTCATCACATTCCCAGTGGGTCAGAAGTTTTCATGCACTCAAAAAGTACGATCTTTGTCCCCATGTGCAGTAGGAAACCGTAATCTGGATTTTTTTTATGGCGCTTTTGGAGCAGTGGCTTCTTCCTTGCTGAGCAGCCTTTCAGGTTATGTTAATATAGGACTTGTTTAACTGTGGATATAGATACTTTTGTACCTGTTTCCTCCAGCATCTTCAGGTCCTTTGCTGTCATTCTGGGATTGATTTGTACTTTTCACACCAAAGTACGTTCATCTCCAGGACACAGAAGGCTTCTCCTTCCGGAGTGGTATGACGGCTGGGTGGTCCCATGGTGTTTGCACTTGCGTACTATTGTTTGTACAGATGAACGTGGTTTGGAAATTGCTCCCAAGGATGAACCAGACTGAATTGTGATACAGTGACTTAAAGGTGAAATAATCGGTCTGTAAACAATTGTTTGGAAATGTATTTGTGTCATGCACAAAGTAGATGTCCTAACCGACTTGCCAAAACTATAGTTTGTTAACAAGAAATTTGTGGAGTGGTTGAAAAACGAGTTTTAATGACAGAAGTGTATGTAAACTTCAGACTTCAACTGTTAGTATCAGTCTGGTGTTTTCTGTAATGAACGTGGTTTGGAAATTGCTCCCAAGGATGAACCAGACTTGTGGAGGTCTACAAAAAAAATTCTGAGGTCTTGGCTGATTTCTTTTGATTTTCCCATGATGTCAAGCAAAGAGGCAGTGAGTTTGAAGGTTGGCCTTGAAATACATCCACAGGTACACATCAGATTGACTCAAATGATGTCAAATAGCCTGTCAGAAGCTTCTAAAGCCATGACATCATTTTCTGGAATTTTCCAAGCTGTTTAAAGGCACAGTCAACTTAGTGTATGTAAACTTCTGACCCACTGGAATTGTGATACAGTGAATGATAAGTTAAATAATCTGTCTGTAAACAATTGTTGAAACATGACTTGTGTCATGCACAAAGTAGATGTCCTAACCGACTTGCCAAAACTATGGTTTGTAACAAGAAATTTGTGGAGTGGTTGAAAAACGAGTTTTAATGACTTCAACCTAAGTGTATGTAAACTTACAACTTCAATTGTTAGTATCAATCTGGTGTTTTCTGTAATGACCTCACTGATCATTGTTTTACAGCCTGTATTCGTATTGGCTGCACAGTGAAACGACCTGTCCTGATTTGTCATAGTCGCTCGCTAAAAAACTTGAATGAGCATGTCTTCATGAACTGGCCTCTGTAAAATGGTTGAATAAGCTTGATCCCCCCCCTGTCGAAGACGCTTGTAACTTCTTTTTTGATATTTTCAGTGGTATTGTTAACCCGCCCCCATAAAGAAAATGAGAATTAAAAACAGATTCGACCGCGATCTTGCAGAGTTACTCCACCTCAATAATTGCATTTGGCGAAAGGCTCAGCACACGCATACTCAGGCAGACTGGCTCTCGTTTAGGCAAATGAGAAATAAGTGCACTCAGGCTATCCGGAGGGCCAAATTGGTTACTTTAAGCAGCAGTTCTCTCTCTGTGGGTCCAAACCCAAGAAGTTCTGGAAAACGTTTAAAGACCTGGAGATGAAATCCTCCTCACAGCTGCTCATGTCCCTTAATGTTGATGTGGTTGTTACTGACAAGAAGCACATGGCTGAGCTCTTTAATCACTTCATTAAGTCAGGACTCCTATTTGACTCAGCCATGCCTCCTTACCCATCCAACATTTCCTCATCTCTCACCCCTCTAATGCAACTATCCCCAATGCTTCTCCCTCTTTTTTCCCTGCCCCGCTACAAAGTTTCTCCCTGCAGACAGTCACTGAGTCCGAGGTGCTAAAGGAGCTCCTGAAACTTGACCCCAAAAAAACATCTGGGTCAGATGGTTTAGACCAGGGGTGTCAAAGTCAAATGGACGGAGGGCCAAATAAAAAATTTAGCTACAAGCCGAGGGCCGGACTGTTCGAATGTTCATTGAAAAATTTTTAAATGACGTATATAGTCTAGTGAACCTAATTGAACCTACTGAAAACCTAACAAATATATTCCAATATGATCAGATAAATAAAGCAATATTTTCTTATGGCTCTGTCAGTAATCTTTAATTTTCAACAGACACAAAAGACAAATTTCCTTTATATAAAAATCCCCATAACATGAACATTAAATGAAAGAAACCGGGTTTCAAGGCACCATCAGTAGCCTATATTTTCTATTTTAGCAAAAGTGGGCTAAATTTACTTCAAAGAAAAAAACAATAATAGCAATTTTCTATCATCCACTCAACTGAAATATTTTTAAAATATAATTGGATTGAAATACAATAAAATAAAGTGCAAAAATCTATTAATCAAAAACAACACTTTGTTTAAGGAGAAGTAACATGCAGTGAAAACAAATATTAAACTTTAACTTTTAAACTTGAACTGAGTAAAAACTCTAAATATGTGATTGCACAGTAATGTTCACTTGTTTGAGGTTGAGGGTGATACTTGGTGGTGTCCCATCTTTTCCACAAGTTCATCAATGTTCGGGGTAAGGCTCTGAGCTGAGGAAATCCTCAGAATTGAGTGGAGGTGTTCAGCAGTAAGTCGACTTCTGTGTGATGTTTTGTTCAGGTTCATCAAAGAAAAAGTTGTTCACACAGGTATGTGCTGCCAAACATAGACAACGTTTGAGCAGCCTGGATGCGCAGCTGGGGCATTGTGTCGGGGAGGAAACGGGCGAACTCCGCAGCACCCACTGCCGCCCCCTCCGTAAATGGCCGGGCTGATTTAGCGATCTCTTCTGCCAAAATAAAACTGGCCTTGACAGCAGCCTGGCCTTGTGATTTGGCTTTTTTGAACAGAGCCTGTCGAGATTTGAGGCCTCGTTTTAATTCCTCTGCCTTTTGTAGCCTTTGTTCCATGTCCATATTCTTGTTTTTGTCCGCGTGTTTCGTTTCATAATGTCGTCTCAGATTATACTCTTTCAGTACCGCCACACTTTCTCCACACAGAAGACACACAGGTTTTCCAGCTACCTCCGTGAACATATACTCCGACTCCCACCTTGTTTGAAACCCCCGGTTCTCAGTGTCCACCTTCCGTTTTGCCATTTTTGATGGGTATCTGAAAGTTAATTTTACTGTGATGCTGACGACTGCTGTGCCAATAAATATTGAAATGAAGCAGCCTACTGCTCGGTGCGTCACCGTTGCATTGTGGGAAATGTAGTATTGGTGCGTGTAAAAGATCTGCGGGCTGCCGGCTTGCTGCGGTCTGCGGGCCGGTTCTAATAATAAATCAAGATCATCCCAGGGGCCGTAAAAAACCTTCTCGCGGGCCGGATGTGGCCCGCGGGCCTTGACTCTGACATATGTGGTTTAGACCCTTTCTTCTTTAAGGTTGCTGCTCCTATCATCACCAAGCCTGTCTCTCCTTTCTGGGGTTGTTCCCATTGTTTGAAAGGCAGCCAAGGTTGGTCCTTTATTTAGAGGGAAGATCAAGCTGATCCTAACTGTTATAGGCCTATTTCTATTTTGCCCTGTTTATTATTTAAGTGTTGGAAAAACTTGTCGATAATCAACTGGCTGGCTTTCTTGATGCCTATAGTGTACTCTCTGGTATGCAATCTGGTTTCCACTCAGGTTATGGATGTGTCACTGCAACCTTAAAGGTCCTCAATGATGTCACCATTGCCCTTGATTCTAAGCAATGTTGCGAATCACCGCTAACTAAGCTAGCGTTTCACATCCGTTACATTGACTTGGCCAAAGCTTTTGATGCAGTAGACCATTGCATTATTGTGGGCTGGCTAAGGAGTATTGGTGTCTTTGGCCTGGTTAGCTAACTACCTCTCTCAAAGAGTGCAGTGTATAATGTCAGAAAATCTGCTGTCTCAGCCACTGCCTGTCACCAAGGGAGTACCCCAAGGCTTCTCAATGTACATCAACAACATAGCTCAGGCAGTAGGAAGCTCTCTCATCCATTTATATGCAGATTATACAGTCTTACACTCAGCTGGGCTCTCCCCCGAATTTTGTGTTAAATGCTCTACAACAAAGCTTTTTTAGTGTCCAACAAGCTTTCTTTACCCTTAACCTTGTTCTGAACACCTTCAAACCAAGATCAAGTGGTTTGGTAAGAAGAATGGCCCTCTCCACACCGGTGTGATTACTACCTCTGAGGGTTTAGAGCTTGAAGTAGTCACCTCATGCAAGTACTTTGGAGTATGGCTAGACGGTGCACTGTCCTTCTCTCAGCACATATCAAAGCTGCAGCCTAAAGTTAAATCTAGACTTGGTTTCCTCTATTGTAATCTAGCCTCTTTCACCCCAGTTGCCAAACTAACCCTGATTCAGATGACCATCCATGCTGACCAGCCATGCTAGATTACGGAGACATAATTTTGAGATCGGCAGGTAAGAGTGCTCTCGAGCGGCTAGATGTTCTTTACCATTCGGCCTTCAGATTTTCCCTCAATGCTCCTTATAGGACACATCACTGCACTCTATACTCCTCTGTAAACTGGTCATCTCTGTAAACCCGTCGCAAGAACCACTGGTTGATGCTTATTTATAAAACCCTCTTAGGCCTCACTCCCCCTATCTTAGATATCTACTGCAGCCCTCATCTTCCACATTCAACACCCGTTCTGTCATTCATATTCTGTTAAAGGTGTTACAGGTTCCCAAAGCACACATATCCCTGGGTCGCTCCTCTTTTCAGTTCGCTGCAGCTAGTGACTGGAACAAGCTGCAACAAACACTCAAACTGGACAGTTTTATCTCAATCATGGACACTTACCGACAGTTGTGGCCGCTTTGCAAGATGTATTGTTGTTTCTACCTTCTTGCCCTTTGTGCTGTTGTCTTTGCCCAATAATGTTTGTACTATGTTTTGTGCTGCTACCATGTTGTGTTGCTGCCTTGCTGTGTTGTTATCTTAGATCTCTCTTTATGTAGTGCAGTGTTGTGTTGTCTCCCTTGTCGTGACGTGCGTTTTGTCTTAAATTTATATATATACAGTGGGGCAAAAAAGTATTTAGTCAGCCACCAATTGTGCAAGTTATCCCACTTAAAAAGATGAGAGGCCTGTAATTTTCATCATAGGTACACTTCAACTATGACAGACAAAATGAGAAAAAAAATCCAGAAAATCACATTGTAGGATTTTTAATGAATTTATTTGCAAATTATGGTGGAAAATAAGTATTTGGTCAATACCAAAAGTTTATCTCAATACTGTGTTATATACCCTTTGTTATACCCTTACGTTTTCTTTAAACCCTTACGTTTTCCTTAAGTCTTCACAAGGTTTTCACACACTGTTGCTGGTATTTTGGCCCATTCCTCCATGCAGATCTCCTCTAGAGCAGTGATGTTTTGGGGCTGTTGCTGGTCAACACAGACCTTCAACTCCCTCCAAAGATTTTCTATGGGGTTGAGATCTGGAGACTGGCTAGGCCACTCCAGGACCTTGAAATGCTTCTTACGAAGCCACTCCTTCGTTGCCCGGGTGGTGTGTTTGGGATCATTGTCATGCTGAAAGACCCAGCCACGTTTCATCTTCAATGCCCTTGCTGATGAAAGAGGTTTTCACTCAAAATCTCATGATACATGGCCCTATTCATTCTTTCCTTTACACGGATCTGTCGTCCTGGTCCCTTTGCAAAAAAACAGCCCCAAAGCATGATGTTTCCACCCCCATGCTTCACAGTAGGTATGGTGTTCTTTGGATGCAACTCAGCATTCTTTGTCCTCCAAACACGACGAGTTGAGTTTTTACCAAAAAGTTATATTTTGTTTTCATCTGACCATATGACATTCTCCCAATCTTCTTCTGGATCACCCAAATGCTCTCTAGCAAACTTCAGACGGGCCTGGACATGTACTGGCTTAAGCAGGGGGACACGTCTGGCACTGCAGGATTTGAGTCCCTGGTGGCGTAGTGTGTTACTGATGGTAGGCTTTGTTACTTTGGTCCCAGCTCTCTGCAGGTCATTCACTAGGTCCCCCCATGTGGTTCTGGGATTTTTGCTCACCGTTCTTGTGATCATTTTGACCCCACGGGGTGAGATTTTGCGTGAAGCCCCAGATCGAGGGAGATTATCAGTGGTCTTGTATGTCTTCCATTTCCTAATAATTACTCCCACAGTTGATTTCTTCAAACCAAGCGGCTTACCTATTGCAGATTCAGTCTTCCCAGCCTGGTGCAGGTCTACAATTTTGTTTCTGGTGTCCTTTGACAGCTCTTTGGTCTTGGCCATAGTGGAGTTTGGAGTGTGACTGTTTGAGGTTGTGGACAGGTGTCTTTTATACTGATAACAAGTTCAAACAGGTGCCATTAATACAGGTAACGAGCGGAGGACAGAGGAGCCTCTTAAAGAAGAAGTTACAGGTCTGTGAGAGCCAGAAATCTTGCTTGTTTGTAGGTGACCAAATACTTATTTTCCACCATAATTTGCTAATAAATTCATTAAAAATCCTACATTGTGTCTTTCTGGATTTTTTTTCTCATTTTGTCTGTCATAGTTGAAGTGTACCTATGATGAAAATTACAGGCGTCTCTCATCTTTTTAAGTGGGAGAACTTGCACAATTGGTGGCTGACTAAATACTTTTTGCCCCACTGTATATATATATTATTATTTTTTATGACCCAGGCTCTCCCGCACGAGGCCTTTTGTCTTTTGGTAGCCCGTCATTGTAAATAAAAATGTGTTCTTAACTGACTTGCCTAGTTATATAAAGGTTAATTAAAAATAAAATACATGTGTTGGTGACACTCGGCTGTTCAGATGAAAGGAAATTAAATAGTCTATAATGTGCACCAGAGCAGCGCTCAACTTCAGACGGAGGTGTTTAGGCTACTTTAGCTGCTGGCAAAATAATTCAAAGCCTGTACTTTACCACTCAGGATGTAACTTCCAAGTGTTATTAAAACAAACTCGGACAACCCCATAGTGGAATCATTTACATAGTCGGCTTGTTTGTTCTATGTGAGATAAATATTCCTCTCGGACGCATTCAAGTTGCAAGAGCCATTGGAGGTTAACAGTTAACGCACAACAATTCATAATGCAGTCGCGGGAAAACACGTTTGAAAGCAGTTTCGCCTTTGTTAAAGAGGGGACTCCCAGTTTTACATTGCTAATACTTTTATTTCTCTACTCTTTCAGTTGTGCGTATGGCATCGTTTTACAACCTGAGTTTCCAGAGCAACAGAGCTCTTAAAGTGGCAACATCGTCTTCAAAGGGCAATGACATACTTTTTCGTAGAAACAAATTCAAATGTTTGGAGTGAATAATACACTGAACAAAAATATAAACGCAACATGTAAAGTGTCCCATGTTTCATGAACAAACAACAACAACAAAAATCGCAGAAATGTTCCATATGCACAAAAATATTATTTTTCTCACATTTTGTGCACAAATTAGTTTACATCCCTGTTAGTGGGCATTTCTCCTTTGCCAAGATAATCCACCCCTCTGACACGTGTGGAATATTAAGAAGCTGATTAAACAGCATTATCATTACACAGGTGCACCTTGTAATGGGGACAATGAAAGGTCATTTAAAAAAGTGCAGTTTTGTCACACAACACAATCTCACAGATGTCTCAAGTTTTGAGGGAACGCCAATTGGCAAGCTGACTGAGAGATGTCCACCAGAGCTGTTGCCAGAGAATTTAATGTTAATTTCTCTACCATAAACTTCCTCCAACGTCATTTTAGAGAATTAGGCAGTATGTCCAACCGTCCTCACAACCACAGACTACATGTAACCATGACAGACCATGACCTCCACATCTGGCTTCTTCACCTGCGGAGATCGTCTGAGGATGGGGGGAGGGGGGGGGGGCCTTCTACATAAAAATTCTCCCAGGGAGGACCCCGGACCAACTAAGCAAGGGGACTGGAATTGGTCAAACTCGCAGTTTAATACATATACAACATGAACCGTTTTCCCTAAAAGCATGATAGTCATGACTGTCTTACATAAAAGGGGAGGTTATCTTGACCCCAGACAATCAATTTGAGATCGACTTAAATTTCTGTCATAGGATTTTGTTGCTGTTGCTTTAACCCGTCATTGTCTGACCAATTGTCCCTGACAGAAAGGAGGCAGAGAATTGCTTATCTGTTTAGTGCATTGTAAAATTCTACCAGTAGGTGATGGCAGTCAGTCATTGTCACCAGGGAAGCTGATTTAGAAAATAGTGACCTCAAGTCTTTATTGTTGGATGGTGTTTACATAAAAATAGATGAGTCTGAATAGCAAAATTACAGAACACCTGAAATGATGAATTACTGAGGTGACTTGTTGAAAGACTATTGACCTACCCAGACAATAGACTTATACATGTTGGTCCCTAATAGGGATGGTGTGCCAAATATCTCCAGTGTTTCCTATACCCCCATTTTCCATGGAATAAAAGCAGGTAATGAATTGTATCTATAATGTAGCCTACATGTGACAAAGGTGGCTTAGTGACATCCTGGAAACTCAGCTATTTGACTGTTGACTATAGTTGGTGATCCTGTTACGTGATGTACCTCTCTGGAATGGGGAAATACGGTTGCTATTTTGTTTCTTCAGTTTGGCAAGGGCCAACATACCTTCGGCTCGTAGAGGCTGAGGACATTCCAGAATGTTTATCAAAACAATGTCTAATGATAAAAACAATTGGCTCTCTTGTTTATAACATTTCCATTTAACAGCAAATGTTTTAATCTCTCTTTTCATTGTTCTGTGGGGAATGTTACTGTCCTGTTTTGATTGTTTGCTATCACATTCAAAACACATGCAGCACACGCTGGCTATCAGTCTTTTGACAGCAGCCACCATTTGGGGAAACGGTTTTACATTTAAGCAATAAGGCCCAAGTATATACAGTGCCTTGCGAAAGTATTCGGCCCCCTTGAACTTTGTGACCTTTTGCCACATTTCAGGCTTCAAACATAAAGATATAAAACTGTATTTTTTTGTGAAGAATCAACAACAAGTGGGACACAATCATGAAGTGGAACGACATTTATTGGATATTTCAAACTTTAACAAATCAAAAACTGAAAAATTGGGCGTGCAAAATTATTACTTTTAAATTAATACTTTGTAGCGCCACCTTTTGCTGCGATTCCAGCTGTAAGTCGCTAGGGGTATGTCTCTATCAGTTTTGCACATCGAGAGACTGAAATTTTTTCACATTCCTCCTTGCAAAACAGCTCGAGCTCAGTGAGGTTGGATGGAGAGCATTTGTGAACAGCAGTTTTCAGTTCTTTCCACAGATTCTCGATTGGATTCAGGTCTGGACTTTGACTTGGCCATTCTAACACCTGGATATGTTTATTTTTGAACCATTCCATTGTAGATTTTGCTTTATGTTTTGGATCATTGTCTTGTTGGAAGACAAATCTTCGTCCCAGTCTCAGGTCTTTTGCAGACTCCATCAGGTTTTCTTCCAGAATGGTCCTGTATTTGGCTCCATCCATCTTCCCATCAATTTTAACCATCTTCCCTGTCCCTGCTGAAGAAAAGCAGGCCCAAACCATGATGCTGCCACCACAATGTTTGACAGTGGGGATGGTGTGTTCATTGTGATGAGCTGTGTTGCTTTTACGCCAAACATAACGTTTTGCATTGTTGCCAAAAAGTTCAATTTTGGTTTCATCTGACCAGAGCACCTTCTTCCACATGTTTGGTGTGTCTCCCAGGTGGCTTGTGGCAAACTTTAAACGACACCTTTAATGGATATCTTTAAGAAATGGCTTTCTTCTTGCCACTTCCATAAAGGCCAGATTTGTGCGACTGATTGCTGTCCTATGGACAGAGTCTCCCACCTCAGCTGTAGATCTCTGCAGTTCATCCAGAGTGATCATGGGCCTCTTGGCTGCATCTCTGATCAGTCTTCTCCTTGTATGAGCTGAAAGTTTAGAGGGACGGCCAGGTCTTGGTAGATTTGCAGTGGTCTGATACTCCTTCCATTTCAATATTATTGCTTGCACAGGGCACCTTGGGATGTTTAAAGCTTGGGAAATCTTTTTGTATCCAAATCCGGCTTTAAACTTCTTCACAACAGTATCTCGGACCTGCCTGGTGTGTTCCTTGTTCTTCATGATGCTCTCTGCGCTTTTAACGGAACTCTGAGACTATCACAGTGCAGGTGCATTTATACGGAGACTTGATTAAACACAGGTGGATTGTATTTATCATCATTAGTCATTTAGGTCAACATTGGATCCTTCGGAGATCCTCACTGAACTTCTGGAGAGAGTTTGCTGCACTGAAAGTAAAGGGGCTGAATAATTTTGCACACCCAATTTTTCAGTTTTTGATTTGTTAAAAAAGTTTGAAATATCCAATAAATGTTGTTCCACTTCATGATTGTGTCCCACTTGTTGTTGATTCTTCACATAAAAATACAGTTTTATATCTTTATGTTTGAAGCCTGAAATGTGGCAAAAGGTCGCAAAGTTCAAGGGGGCCGAATACTTTCGCAAGGCACTGTATATACCACGTCTAAGGGCTGTTCTTATGCACGACGCAATGCCTGGACACAGCCCTTAGCCGTGGTATATTGGCCATATACCACAAACCCCGAGGTGCCTTATTGCTATCATAAACTGGTTACCAAAGTAATTAAAGCAGTAAAAATAACTGATTTGTCATACCCATGGTATATGGTCTGATATACCACAGCTGTCAGCCAATCAGCATTCAGGGCTCAAACCACCTAGTTTATAAATTGTAATAATAGCAGAAAACAGACCATAGTGTGAAATACAAGTGTGAAGTTATTTTGTTCCCTCACGTTCTCTCCCTTCTTGCCAACGGCTCCTTGTGGGCCCTTGATACCTCGACCACCCTGTAAGAAACATCATTATCTTCATCAATATCATCATCAGCACTGATATAACACGGCTGTCAGCCAATCCGCATTCAGGGCCTGAACCACCCAGTTTATAATACTGAATAGCTCACCTGCTCTAAGCACATGTTTTAGTCACATTTCTCAGATGTGCCAAACTTCTGACTATGCAGCATTTTCCAGCCAGGTTGACTCTCATTTTCCTGAAATAAACAGGATTACTGATTGCAACACTGGTTAATGCATTTCTAATTTGTTCAAACAAAGAAACATTCTGAAAATCTCCTCAATTACTAGAGTTTAGATGTAACACCAAGCTCCCAACTACAGATGTAGGATCAGCTTATCCTACCCTAATTCAATCCTAAAACATTATATAAAAATGGATGTGAAAATGTCAACCTTAGATCAATGGTTTGGGACAACCACTAACCTGTAGCTGATAGACGTTGAACTTTGACACTGTCCCCTAAATGATGAGGTTAACCTTTACCTGAGAAAAAACACCTTTAAATGACCCTTACCTGCCTCTATTTTTTCAGCTCATTTCCTGCAATTCTACACATTTTGCCATAGAGTGGAGGCAAATGTTTACCGTTTTTAAACTGATGAACAATGGTCTATCTAAAAGTTTAGATAGCTGGCCACAAGACTAATTTACATTTACTAATTTTACAAATGTATGTCGAGCTGACATGGGCTAATTGAGTGACAGCTGATGCACAACCAAGTTTCAAGTTTCAAAATTTCACTATTATTCTAACTCTCAGCGGTAAGTTGAGAGACCAAAAAAATGACAAAATAAATATATACATTATTAAATGTTTGTCAAATCTGTCTATGGATATACAAAAGCGGGGTCAGTTTCCCATATCTGTTCAGACCCACTCCATTCTGTGGTTCATTGAACCTCATTATTTTAACTATCGATACTAAAATAAAAATGTAAACATCATGGGCCCAGGAATGTTTAGTAAGGGTCATCATAAATAAGGCTTAACATCTGCTTTGTGCTGTTGTATTCACTTTTATTCTGCAGAATGCAATGCATTTGAGTCATTGAACACAGTAGAATAAACTGAATGAATCTGTAAAGGCCATGGAAGCTAGCCTACTTTTCACAGACTTTCTTAATAGTCTTCGGTGAGTGACAGCAGTCACTAATTCCCTGAAGGAGGAGATCAGACAATTCGTTGAACCCCAAAGTCAAATTAGATAGGGAAAGTCCCACAAGAATGAAAGACTGACAGAATTCCATTTCCATTTCTGACCCCACTGATCACTAATGTTGATAATGTCACTATGACCTGATCCCAAAGGTCAGGAACCAGTTGTCTCTCTGGGGGGTATGGATCATAGAGTTTACAAAGTTTGTTCGAGTGGTTACCTCCATCAAATTACATTTTTGTATTTTAGAGGAGGCAACACAGGGAGGCTTTTTTGCAGGAAAGACCATCATTATTTTGCTTAGGAGTCAGGATTTGGAAGGAGTAGAAAGCTGCCTTTATACACTGGTCCTTGGTCTGTGTTTACAGACAACTTCGGGACAGTTTGGACAAAATAAATGGGACACTTAGGGTTACGTCTCTGCTGCCCAGTTGGCATGGATAGCATGGCAGCTGTGGGAACAGAGGTCCCATGACTGGCATTAGGGGGCCAGAGATGGACTTTAGACCTCAATGATACAATACAAGGAGTTTTCATAGCAACGTCCTCTGGCCTCTGGGATGTTTCCACAACGACAGCTCGTCAAAACTGTGGCTTCCCTCAGGCAACTGGCAACTTGGGCTCCTGAGTGGCGCAGCGGTCTAAGGCACTACATCTCAGTGCTAAAGGCTTCACTACAGACCCTGGTTTGATTCCAGGCTGTATCACAACCGGCCGTGATTGGGAGTCCCATAGGGTTGCGCACAATTTGCTCAGTGTTGTCCGGGTTTGGCCGGGGTAAACCATCGCTGTAAATGAGAATTTATTCTTAACTGACTTTCCTAGTTAAATAAAGATAAAACAATAATTATTGCAAGCTCTGCTATTGCTAGAATTCAGGAATACTAGTAGTAGTCAGTTATCTACCCTACATACACAAACAAACAGCAATGGGATATATTAATGCCTCTTGGAAATAAGGACCTGTAAACACAGATATACAATAGGATGAAATATCAATATGAATATGTATTATCCTGGCTGTCTGCCCTGGCGTTGCCGTACATGTTGACTTGTTGTATGGGGAGGATGCAACTACAGATGATGACAAAATCATAAGGTAAGTGTTCACCACATTGAACCAACACACCTCTCTAATGTCAATGCCATCCTGAATCTCCCAGAACTGTCCTCGATAGGTACACTCCACCATCAGTCTCCCACTGGACTGCCACATGTCCGGAGGCCATTCAACAGCTAAAATCCCACCTGGAAACTGCTGGCGTGCATTGCCCTCTTATCATATGTACCTATTTTGCTACCACCCCATGGCTGGCCAGCCCACGTTACACCTGGACTGCTTGTGAAGAATGAGCTCTCATGCTGTGGGGACTAATGCAATGCAGGGCTCTATGATGCCATTTGTTTCAAGGAGCACATGTTCTTCTAAGGAGCACAATGAAAAATATTTGAGGTATAAATAATAAGAATTGCCAGCAATTCCAATATACAGGGTTCACGAGCACCAGCAAAAAATGTACTTGTAAGATTGAGATATAGCCTACATTCAGCCTATATGCATCTCTCAAAGAAGCTCTCCCTTTCTTTCTATGCCACCAAGTGTTGCATGCATACTACTGGTAAAATTACAACAAAGATAATGATAACTATCATCCGTGGTTACCAGGTTGCGCTAGCTATTGCTGTAACATGACAGAACATGGTTAGCGGCTGGTGAGTAGTTTAAGAACGGCCCGCTACACGCTTGCGATAGGAAGAAACCAACCTGCGATAGGAAGAAAGTAACGCTGTGCTGGTATTGTGGGTCATAAGATGTGAACGGTTTGGGGTGGAAGGAAGCCGTTTCGCTGTAGTAATGGTGAACGCATGACGTCACGAATTTGCGTGATTTTCTTCCTTATGGCACTCAGAGGCTGTGGAACAGTGAAGTAATAATTACAACAATTATTATCTCTGTGATTTTTTTCTAGGCTGTGGTGCTGCCATATTCAAATTTCAAGTCGCATAACGTAATATTTAGGAGTATATGCGACCAAAATGCACTGTAGACCTCTGCATTGGGCTGGGAAACTGTAATCCCAATATCCCTAAAATGAATGACATAATGCCATCTACGGCCAACAAGAGGCCCTTTAGGGTGGTCAAATTTAAACAAAGATGCTGTATGACATACACAATACTATTAGAAATAGGAAAATCACTCACATCTGAGATAACCTGTGTGTGGTAATAATTTGCTAATAAATTAAAAGAAAATAAAAGGTTGATAGTGGCAATATCAGTTTGTGGGTTTCTCTTTTTATTATACAGTTAATGAAGCTAACCATGTTGAAGGATTCCAGATCTGACTTCTACAGCTACATGCCGTCATGAACTGGATTAGTGCAAGCCCTACCCTTGTAACGAAGGTAGGCCTTAATGATGAAATGCGCAAGAGGGACATTTTTTAGCAAATAGCACTATCATGAGGGTGTAAAAAAATTATGATTATTATTTTTTCTACTTTTACCCCTTTTCTCTCCCCAATTGGTAGTTACTGTCTTGTCTCCTCAGTGCAACTCCCCTACGGACTCGGGAGAGGCACGAAACACGACCCTGCCAAACCGCACTGCTTCTTGACACACTGATCGCTTAACCCGGAATCCAGCCACACCAATGTGTCAGAGAGAAAAACCCTCCAGCTGGCGACCGGCCCAATACAAGGAGTTGCTAGAGATCCATGGGTCTCTCAGTCAGCTGTGACACAGCCTGAGATCAAACCCAGGTCTGTAGTGACACCTCAAGCACTACAATGCAGTGCCTCAGACTGTTGTGCCACTCCAGAGGCCCTACAGAATGTAATTTTTTAAGGTTATTTGATTTCATTTAAAAATACATGTTAATTATTATTTTTATGTTTTATTAAGTAGGAATTTGTTGCTTCATTGTGCACCATATATACAAAGGTATGTGGACACCCTTTCAATTAGTGGATTCTGCTATTTCTGTCACACCCGTTGATGACAGGTGTATAAAATCGAGCACACAGTCATGCAATCTCCATAGACAAACATTGGCAGTAGAATGGCCTTACTGAAGAGCTCAGTGACTTTCAACGTGGCACTGTCATAGGATGCCACCTTTCCAACAAGTCAGTTCATCAAATTTCTTTGGATATGTAATGAATGTGGAAGTGTTGCCACTAGCCTAGGAGAGAGCAAACAGATGGAGCTGTCTGCCACTATAAGGCACAGGACCATATGGCGTTCACAGAGCGCTTTGTTCACCACAATGTCAGTCGGGAACCGGTCCAGAACCGCTCAAAGTCCCCCATATAGGGGACTTATTAACATCTGACAGGTTAACCACACAAGACTTTTCTAGATTCTCAGTCCACACTGCCCTTTCACACTTGGAGAAAAGGAACACCTACGTGAGAATGCTATTCATTGACTACAGCTCAGCGTTCAACACCATAGTGCCCTCAAAGCTCACCACTAACCTAAGGACCCTGGGACTAAACACCTCCCTCTGCAACTGGATCCTGGACTTCCTGACGGGCCGCACCCAGGTGGTGAGGGTAGGTAGCAACACATCTGTCACGCTGATCCTCAACACGGGGGCATGCTCAAGGGGTGCGTGCTCAGTCCCCTCCTGTACTCCCTGTTCACTCACGGCCAGGTACAACTCCAACACCATCATCAAGTTTGCTGATGACACAACAGTGGTAGGTCTGATCACCAACAACGACGAGACAGCATATAGGGTGGAGGTCAGAGACATGTCCGTGTGGTGCCAGGACAACAACCTCTCCATCAATGTGATCAAGACAAAGGAGATGATCGTAGACTACAGGAAAAGGAGGACCGAGCACGCCCCCATTCTCATCGACGGGCTGTAGTGGAGCAGGTTGAGAGCTTCAAGTTCCTTGGTGTCCACATCACCAACAAACTAACATGGTCCAAGCACACCAAGACAGTTGTGAAGAGGGCAAGGCAAAACCTATTCCCCCTCAGGAGACTGAAAAGATTTGGCATGGGTCCTCAGATCCTTAAAAGGTTCTACAGCTGCACCATTGAGAGCACTGGTTCCATCACTGCCTGGTATGGCAACTGCTCGGCCTCCCACCGCAAGGCACTACAGAGGGTAGTGCGTAAGGCCCAGTACATCACTGGGGCCAAGTTTCCTGCCATCCAGGACCTCTATACCAGGCGGTGTCAGAGGAAGGCCCTAAAAATGGTCAAAGACTCCAGCCACGCTAGTCATAGACTGTTCTCTCTGCCACCGCATGGCGAGCGGTACTGGAGCACCAAGTCCAGGTCCAAGAGGCTTCTAAACAGTCATAAGCCATGAGACTCCTGAACAGCTAATCAGATGGCTAACCGGACTATTTGAAATGCCCCCCCCCCCCCATTTTATATTTTATGCTGTTGCCACTCTGTTATTATCTATGCATAGTCACTTTAATAACTCTACGTACATGTACATATTACCTCAATTACCTCGACTAACCGGTGCCCCCCACATTGACTCTGTACCGGTACCCCCTGTATATAGTCTTGCTATTGTTATTTTACTTCTGTCCTTTTATTATTTGTTCATTTTTTTTCTCTTTTTTTTTCTTAAAACTGCATCGTTGGTTAAGGGCTTGTAAGTAAGCATTTCACTGTTGTATTTGGCGCATGTGACAAATCAAACTTGATTTGATTCTATTCCATTTTGTAATGAGAACGGAGGGTATTCTATCCCTCAAACTAGTGAATCTCTTGAGTGAAAACAAGGAAAGAGTGATTCACTAAAATCATTAAGAACATTCCTTATGGGCACTTTTTTAAATGTATTTTTTTTACATTTTACATTCGACAAGTTAGGCATACGTCCACAACATACAGTACTTTCTAAATGTTATGAGAGGCAGACGATTAGACAGGATAAGTGCATTCCGTCTGGGCTAGGGTTAGAATGTTGACATTGTGTTGCAGCATCACAATGGCATCCAGGCTTCCTGGCAGCAGCTCCACATCAGGCAGAGTCCTATGCTCAATCAGGCAAATTTAGTTAAGTACTTGTAGATGGACAGACTAGGGATTCATCCCAAATTTCACCCTATTACCTATATAGTGCACTACATTTTACAGAGGCCCATGTGCGCTATCGGCCCTGGTCAAAAGTAGTGCACTTCATAGGGGATATGGTCCATTTGGGACAGAGCCTAGGTCTAGAACGAGACAGTAGCTGACAAACCAGAGATGTAGGACTTCTACAGTAGTAGATGCTTATATGTTGACCTACATCTATTGCACAACCTTTGATCAGCTGTAGGGTTAACCCACAAAACATGATGAAGGTGAAAACGTATAAATAAAGATTGAAAAACTCCTATAACAACCTAAATCTGATTGTGTGTCATGGATATTTTGACTTTTGACCAACTGGTAGCTCACAGGATATTTTGGATTTATTGATAATCCCAGCTGTATCAATTTAATTGTCTTTGGCAGCACTTTGTATTCTACCATCACATTTAGTGCATCATACTCTTCTAGGTTTGTAAGGACAGCCATAGATTAAGTTATATGGATAAGAATCAACATGGTCTGTTATGTCCAAGTCCAGTGGTTGTCCTAAGAAGCCTCTATAGACTTAAGTGTCTTCCTCTTCTTGGCTCCTCTCCTTGACTCCTTTTCTTCAACTGCACTGATCTGAAAAGACATGACAGAAACATATTAAGGGATTTGCTCTCATCCATCCATCCATTTTCTTCTTCTTTGTTTCTACATATGATGGTTGATAAGTCATTATCATAATAAGGAAGTTGTCCTTAAAATACTTAAGATTCTATTGATGCACACACGTGTCAATCTAATTAACATAATACAAAAATGTCCATCAAAATCCGTCAGTTTAAAATAGAGACATCTGCATGGGCTGCGTCTCCATCCAGAACATCCGCAGATGCCGGCCTTCCCGAAAATCGGTCTTCTCACAAAAACTTACGTAGCGTCCGAAAGCTTTGGCCTAGTAACTATGACCCCACTCTCACACCGTTCTGCTCTACTCATCTGAAGGTAACCCAGGACCATTTTTGTGCCAAAAAAATATGTTTATTTCCTGAGCTTTCTTATATCTCCTAGATATAGGACAGACACTTCAAAACCTTATTCCTCATGATTTCTTTTTTACATTTCAGAACGTGCGTTTCTATGTGCTATAATAGTAAAGGCCAAATTCAATAAATGCAGATAGCCAAGCTTGCTTCGCCCTCATCTTGGTGCTAGGAAGCAGGTTACATAGTGCTAGGAGTCTATTTTTTATGTATTTAAACATGCAAGTCAGTTAAGTCACTTATTTACAATGATGGCCCTGGAAAAGTGGGTTAACTGCCTTGTTTAGGGGCAGAACAACAGATGTTTACCTCGTCAGCTCGGGGATTTGATCTAGAAACCTTTCGTTTTCTGGTCCAACAGCTCTGACCACTAGGCTACCTGCCGACGGCTAAATGCAGTAGGGGCTGGAATCTATAGTGAGCTACGATTGGTCAATAGAACGGCGATGTCGCGGAGTACACGATGTATGTATTGAACAAAAGTTAGGCTTTCAAATTTTGGTCCTAACCTGGTCACGGTCCCCCGCCCACTTTGCTTCCCAGCCAACTTTGTTTCCCTTCCTTGAAAATGAATGGGCTCGCTTATTTCGTCGCCCCCAATGTGCTGGATGGATTTCCGGTGTGAGGCTACGTACTGCCTTTGGGGGGTATTCAGCAAATAAAGATGTATCATCTCCTGTAGCTCAGTCAAAGGATTGTTTGATTTGTTTTTAAATGCGTTGTTGTGCACTGAAGTTTTGGTTAAAATACTCCCTGATTTCAGACCAGGAACGTGCACGAGCAAAATGAAGGAACAGAGCGGGCGCGTCATCCTCAAGTTCTTCAGACAACAACTACAGTCGGTTTAACCGCGAACAGAGCAAGCAGCGAAGAAATCAAGTCCGCCCCAGCGGCACCAAGTCCTATCGAACGAATTGCCAGCTGAAGGGTAAGAACAAACGTAGTGCTATATTACCAGAGATAAGCATGCTTTTCATTTGGTGAGAAGTTATCCAATTGCCATGGTTTCCCTGGTGTGTTTCAAATGTGTGGCTCGTGCGTTTGCAACGGTTCAAATGCCAATCAAATTTAGGCTACCTCGAAAGCAATCACAATTTCTCAATTGTTTTGTAATTCAACAGAATTTTGCAGCGTGATTTATGTTATTGCTGCTTAGCCTATCTATGTGCAGAATTGAACCTTATTGCAGGCGAACATACCTGTCTGTCTGTCACACTTTCTCCAATTGCTTCCAAGCAAACTCGCATTATTACATTCGCAACAAATACATTTTTGTAACTGTAAAATATAACTCAACATAATGAAGAAAGGCTGTCTCTTTTCAAACATTAGGATGTTGTATAAGTTGTATAAGGGCAATTCCAAAAACCATTTAATTTCAAGGTTGAACAAATCAGACTACTTTTAACCATTTCTAGCGGCATTTTTACAAAAACACATTTACAGAAAGAACTGCATATACAGGGAGAACTAAGGGAGATTTTACCGTAATTCTGTTACCAAACTTTGCATCTGTAGTTTTTCCAGTACGTTTTTGTTTGTTTACTGTGTAAATTGTTCAAAGCAGTCATTGTGCATGAAGTTGCATGATTTGTTAAACTTTGAAATCAATTTAATTCCGTTATGGTGGACTTCCCGTAATTTATACTTTAATTTGCACATCCTAGAATTTTTTTTGCTATTTTGATTGAGCTCTGGTTGTAAACAGCCCTAAACTGCTTGATGCTATCAAGCATTGTTCACACTGCATGCCTTACTGCTCAAATCAGTTTTGTTTTTAAATCCGTTTTTGAACACTGACTGTCCAAACAGCAAGTAACCAAATCAGATTTGTGTGTGTTTGTTTTTAGATGGCAGTCATTTGCTGACATGGCTACACTAGTTGTCATGGTAACGACAGGTGTGTGTGCACGGTGGTGTCGCCGGATTGGTGGTGCTCATGCTTCCTATCAATCAAAAAATATGTAGCAAGATAAGGTGACAACAAAGTCTGCCAGGGACGTTTCCCAGTGGCTTTGAATGTTTAAAATCAAAGTGTAAGAACACTTAAAGCCTCAGGATGAGATGATCTTTCTTTCAAAACGAGGCCTTTTTTAGCTAGCCACAGCAGCTAGATGGCTGTTTAGTTTTCTAGCACATTCACTAATTTGTTTGTAAACAAATAAGAAGCGCGTTTGCTACCACATGTTCTTGGCAAACTGCCAACAGAGTAACTTGCAAGAATCAAGATATGCCAAATAAGTCTAAAAAACAGTTGAGGGCAAGTAAATCAGATTTGACCAAGTCGCATGGGCAGGAATAAGATTTGTCTGACTTCAAACCACCAACGAAGGGAGTTTGAAATGTGGCTTGGCATATCAGACTGCAGGGGAAAAAAAATATTGTATATGCAATTTTTGTTGTTGTTGACTTGAGTCACTTCAAACTGCCAATGTGAACAATAATTCAAACACAGCTCTGCATTCCTGGTACAATGACTATTGAATTATTATTAATAGGTTACCATAGAATTATACGCAATGTATTCAATTCTGTGGCTTATAACATGTAGATATGCATCAACAAATCAGTTATCAGTCAGTCATGCTGTGTAAAGTTAGCCATGCATAGGGAGTTTAACTCAATCTCAGTAAATTAGATGATCTGTTGTGCTGTTAACTGGCCAATATTGGCACGAATAATATCATGTGATGTTTAGTAGGATTGGGTTAGTTGATAGCCTTTTCTGGTGAGAGGTTGGCATTAGACTCTGCACAGGGCTCTGCTTGAGTAGGTTAATTATCCCTGTATGCTGTCCTCAGTTCTTGGAAGTGGCAGTCAGTGGAGGAAACATGAGTCTCTGAAATGTGAATAGCTCTTGTTGTAAGGAAAAATGAGTCTCCACTGTACCCTGAAAGATTGGCTTTCCAAAAACAAGATGTCCCCTAGGGCCCGGGGCCACACGGATAAAGAAATTGTCTCCCAGGTTCTATAAATCTCATTGTTAATTCAAATGTTCAGTGTTATTTCATTAGAAGTGGGAAATGTTTTAGCAGTTTATTTTCTCAACAAACCAATATCCGTTGATGTCCAATTAGCATTTGCCTATTGTAGCATGTCTTTTGCCCAGTTCTTCTTCAATGTTCTGTCTCTTTAATAGACCCTTTCAATTTTCAAAACAATAGAACGTTCTATAATACACACGCAACCAAGAGGTTCATCAGTACACATCCAGTGCTTATAGCTAGCTAGTTGGTTAGCAATCACAAGTTCGTGTTTCTTGATCCCCAAACAACTAAAACAGAAGAAAATAGTTATATACACACATTGACTTGTTGCTACCAGATCCACTAAACAACATAATCAGATAGTTAATGTCCTGTTTTATTATCTGCTTTGCTCTGGTGGTGTTACATTTGGCTAGCACAGCAAGTAACCACAGAGCTAGCTAGCATGATGTGAAGGTAGAGAATAATCAGCTTACCTTGATAGCCAACAGAGTAATTTCTAACATGACAGCCAATAATATAACTAAACTAAATGCAGCTAGCATACGATTCCAATGTTTGACAGCCACATTATTTACATAAAAATTCAGCTAGCTGCAGCAATTACCCCCCCCCATTCCAAAGTTTTCGTTGGGGTTGAAGTCAGGGCTTTGTGCAGGCCAGTCAAGTTCTTCCACACTGATCTCGACAAGCCATTTCTGTATGGACTTCATTTTGTGCACGGGAGCATTGTCATGCTGAAACAGGAAAGGGCCTTCCACAAAGTTGGAAGCCCAGAATTGCCTAGAATGTCATTGTATGCTATAGCGTTAAGAATTCCCTTCACATGGAATAACAGCCCCAGACCATTATTCATCCACCAAACTTTACAGTTGGGGCAGATGGCGTTCAACAGATTTTTACGTGCTTCAGCACTCGGCGATCCTGTTCTGTGAGCTTGTGTGGCCTACCACTTCGCGGCTGAGCCGGTGTTGCTCCTAGACGTTTCCACTTTACAATAACAACACTTGCAGTTGACCGGAGCAGCTCTAGCAGGGCAGAAATTTGACAAACTGCCTTGTTGGAAAGGAGGCATTCTATGATACACTATATAGTTGCTGAAAAAGCCGAATCCACTAATTTGAAGGCGTGTCCACATACTTTTGTGTATACGGTGCATTTGGAGTATTCAGACCTTCCCCTTTTCCACATTTTGTTATGTGACAGCCTTATTCTAAAATAGATTAAATAAAATAAAACAATATCAACCTACGCACAATACCCAATAATGACAAAGCAAAAACAGGTTTTAGAAATGTTTGCAAATGTATTAAAAATGTACATACATATTCAGACCATTTGCTATGACACTCGAAATTTAGCTCAGGTGCATCCAGTTTCCATTGATCATCTTTGAGATGGGAGTCCACCTGTGGTCAAGTCAATTGATTGAACATGATTTGGAAAGGCACACAACCTGTCTATAGAAGGTCCCACAGTTGGACTAGTAACCGGAAGGTTGCGAGTTCAAACCCCCGAGCTGACAAGGTACAAATCTGTCGTTCTGCCCCTGAACAGGCAGTTAACCCACTGTTCCCAGGCCGTCATTGAAAATAAGAATTTGTCCTTAACTGACTTGCCTGGTTAAATAAAGGTAAAATAAAAAATAAAAATTCAGAGCAAAAACCAAGCCATGATGTCGAAGCAATTGTCTGAAGAACTCCGAGACAGGATTTTAATTTTTTTTTAAACTGAAATCATTTCACCAAGTTTTATATTGAAACCAACAAACAAATAAAATTTGCAGCACTATGCACTTTTTGTGTGGATAAACATTCAAATAATAACAGTAATGTTAAAGATGGCACAATGTGGCCATGAGGTAAAAGTTTCCATAGTGCAGGTTTTAATGAACACAACTGTAAGTAAGCAAATCAAATGTGCAAATAAAAGCAACACAAGTAAAGCAATGTGCATGTAAGAACAATACAACCATATGTAAACACATCCAATGTGCATGTAAGAACAATACAACCATATGTAAACACATCCAATGTGCATGTAAGAACAACACAACCATATGTAAACACATCCAATGTGCATGTAAGAACAACACAACCATATGTAAACACATCCAATGTGCATGTAAGAACAACACAACCATATGTAAACACATCCAATGTGCATGTAAGAACAATACAACCATACAACCTTGATCGCTTCTTTCACTCTGTCAAGGTGATCTTTCTCAGCATCCCAGCCAGGCCTTTCCCCTCCGATGCCGCTGTGGGGGTGTTGGTGGTGGAGGTGCTGCTGGTGCTTTGTGGTTCTTCCCTGAATTGTGCAGCTGCCAGCTTCAAGGCCTCCTGGACACAGCTGTCAGCTTCAAGGCCTCCTGGACACAGCTGTCAGCTTCAAGGCCTCCTGGACACAGCTGTCAGCTTCAAGGCCTCCTGGACACAGCTGTCAGCTTCAAGGCCTCCTGGACACAGCTGTCAGCTTCAAGGCCTCCTGGACACAGCTGTCAGCTTCAAGGCCTCCTGGACACAGCTGTCAGCTTCAAGGCCTCCTGGACACAGCTGTCAGCTTCAAGGCCTCCTGGACACAGCTGTCAGCTTCAAGGCCTCCTGGACACCGCTGTCAGTGTCAACTTTTAGCTCATCTAAAAAGCTCCTTTTGAAGCGGGGGTCAATGAAACAAGCCATGTGCACGACTCTTTGCTTTCTCTGTGTATCTGTTGTTAAGGTCTTCTCTCATTACCCTTTTCCTCTCCCTGGTCAGGGATGGCTCTGTATCCTTTTCATCTCCCTGTTCAGGGATGGCTCTGTATCCTTTTCATCTCCCTGGTCAGGGATGGCTCTGTATCCTTTTCATCTCCCTGGTCAGGGATGGCTCTGTGTCCTTTTCCTCTCCCTGGTCAGGGATGGCTCTGTATCCTTTTCATCTCCCTGTTCAGGGATGGCTCTGTATACTTTTCCTCTCCCTGGTCAGGGATGGCTCTGTATCCTTTTCCTCTCCCTGGTCAGGGATGGCTCTGTATACTTTTCATCTCCCTGGTCAGGGATGGCTCTGTATACTTTTCCTCTCCCTGGTCAGGGATGGCTCTGTATCCTTTTCCTCTCCCTGGTCAGGGATGGCTCTGTATCCTTTTCCTCTCCCTGGTCAGGGATGGCTCTGTATACTTTTCATCTCCCTGGTCAGGGATGGCTCTGTATCATCTCCCTGGTCAGGGATGGCTCTGTATCATCTCCCTGGTCAGGGATGGCTCTGTAACCTTTTCCTCTCCCTGGTCAGGGATGGCTCTGTATCCTTTTCCTCTCCCTGGTCAGGGATGGCTCTGTATCCTTTTCCTCTCCCTGGTCAGGGATGGCTCTGTATCCTTTTCCTCTCCCTGGTCAGGGATGGCTCTGTATACTTTTCATCTCCTTGGTCAGGGATGGCTCTGTATCCTTTTCATCTCCTTGGTCAGGGATGGCTCTGTATCCTTTTCATCTCCCTGGTCAGGGATGGCTCTGTATCATCTCCTTGGTCAGGGATGGCTCTGTGTCCTTTTCCTCTCCCTGGTCAGGGATGGCTCTGTATCATCTCCCTGGTCAGGGATGGCTCCGTATCCTTTTCATCTCCCTGGTCGGGGATGGCTCTGTGTCCTTATCCTCTCCCTGGTCAGGGATGGCTCTGTATCATCTCCCTGGTCAGGGATGGCTCTGTATACTTTTCATCTCCCTGGTCAGGGATGGCTCTGTGTCCTTTTCCTCTCCCTGGTCAGGGATGGCTCTGTATCCTTTTCATCTCCCTGGTCAGGGATGGCTCTGTATACTTTTCCTCTCCCTGGTCAGGGATGGCTCTGTATCCTTTTCATCTCCCTGGTCAGGGATGGCTCTGTATCCTTTTCATCTCCCTGGTCAGGGATGGCTCTGTATCCTTTTCCTCTCCCTGGTCAGGGATGGCTCTGTATCATCTCCCTGGTCAGGGATGGCTCTGTATACTTTTCATCTCCCTGGTCAGGGATGGCTCTGTATACTTTTCATCTCCCTGGACAGGGATGGCTCTGTGTCCTTTTCATCTCCCTGGTCAGGGATGGCTCTGTATCATCTCCCTGGTCAGGGATGGCTCTGTGTCCTTTTCCTCTCCCTGGTCAGGGATGGCTCTGTGTCCTTTTCCTCTCCCTGGTCAGGGATGGCTCTGTATCATCTCCCTGGTCAGCGATGGCTCTGTGTCCTTTTCCTCTCCCTGGTCAGGGATGGCTCTGTGTCCTTTTCCTCTCCCTGGTCAGGGATGGCTCTGTATCATCTCCCTGGTCAGGGATGGCTCTGTATCCTTTTCATCTCCCTGGTCAGGGATGGCTCTGTATACTTTTCATCTCCCTGGTCAGGGATGGCTCTGTATCATCTCCCTGGTCAGGGATGGCTCTGTATCCTTTTCCTCTCCCTGGTCAGGGATGGCTCTGTATACTTTTCATCTCCCTGGTCAGGGATGGCTCTGTATCCTTTTCCTCTCCCTGGTCAGGGATGGCTCTGTATACTTTTCATCTCCCTGGTCAGGGATGGCTCTGTATCATCTCCCTGGTCAGGGATGGCTCTGTATACTTTTCATCTCCCTGGTCAGGGATGGCTCTGTATACTTTTCATCTCCCTGGTCAGGGATGGCTCTGTATCATCTCCCTGGTCAGGGATGGCTCTGTATCATCTCCCTGGTCAGGGATGGCTCTGTATACTTTTCATCTCCCTGGTCAGGGATGGCTCTGTATCATCTCCCTGGTCAGGGATGGCTCTGTATACTTTTCATCTCCCTGGTCAGGGATGGCTCTGTATCATCTCCTTGGTCAGGGATGGCTCTGTATCCTTTTCATCTCCCTGGTCAGGGATGGCTCTGTATCATCTCCTTGGTCAGGGATGGCTCTGTATCCTTTTCATCTCCCTGGTCAGGGATGGCTCTGTATCATCTCCCTGGTCAGGGATGGCTCTGTATCCTTTTCCTCTCCCTGGTCAGGGATGGCTCTGTATCCTTTTCCTCTCCCTGGTCAGGGATGGCTCTGTATCCTTTTCATCTCCCTGGTCAGGGATGGCTCTGTATACTTTTCATCTCCCTGGTCAGGGATGGCTCTGTATCATCTCCCTGGTCAGGGATGGCTCTGTATACTTTTCATCTCCCTGGTCAGGGATGGCTCTGTATACTTTTCATCTCCCTGGTCAGGGATGGCTCTGTATCATCTCCCTGGTCAGGGATGGCTCTGTATACTTTTCATCTCCCTGGTCAGGGATGGCTCTGTATCATCTCCTTGGTCAGGGATGGCTCTGTATCCTTTTCATCTCCCTGGTCAGGGATGGCTCTGTATCATCTCCTTGGTCAGGGATGGCTCTGTATCCTTTTCATCTCCCTGGTCAGGGATGGCTCTGTATCATCTCCTTGGTCAGGGATGGCTCTGTATCCTTTTCATCTCCCTGGTCAGGGATGGCTCTGTATCATCTCCTTGGTCAGGGATGGCTCTGTATCCTTTTCATCTCCCTGGTCAGGGATGGCTCTGTATCATCTCCTTGGTCAGGGATGGCTCTGTATCCTTTTCATCTCCCTGGTCAGGGATGGCTCTGTATTCTTTTCCACCAGAACATCATGGGTGATGTGGTCCAGGACAGGCTTGATGGCAGACGGTGTCACTCGTGTCTCTGAAGCAAGTGCATCTGTAAACTTTCTCAGCGGTTCAAGGAGCTGGCACAGTTGCTCCCATGACACTTATGTCGGCATCCTTGGGCATCAGATGCCATGTTTCCCTTTCTCCAGCCAGTGTCCCACAGACTGGCTGCTGTTGGCTGAGGAAACGCTCAAGCATCTTGTGTTTAGATCCCCATCGGGTTACCACATCATCATGGATCTGAGCCTTCTGTGGCATCTTGAGGGCAGCTTGCTTTTCTCTCAATTCTCTCTTTCTCTTCCAGCTCCGCGAGAAGCCTTGGACCAGATGATGGCAGGCCTTGACTGCTGTGTCAACTCTCTGAATTTTCAAAGCCCTTGAGATGGCCTGCTTAAAATTACGGCCAAAGCACCCAAGCCACAGAACCCTTCAAAAGCCTTGATCATGTTTGTTGCGTTGTCTGTGGTTATGCAGACCAGCTCTTTGTTATTGACGACCCCACCACTCTTCCAACATAATCTCAAAAAACTATTGTTTTGAGCCAAGTGATCTTCTGGGAAGAACTGTGTTTCCACTTCGATTGATTCTAGTTGCCAGTCTGGGGTGAGGTAATGGATAATGAAGCTGATGTAGGGTTGACTACTGCAGAGGTTAGTAGTTGCAGCCAACCATGTGCTTTGAGCCAAACTTTTTCCAACATCAGCTTTAACCTGGTTGTACAGATTTGGGATTTCAGTCTTGGAAAATAATGTTTGATGGCACTTTGTAGTGAGGCACGGCAACCTTCATCAGCCTCAGAAAGCCAGGCCTCTCAACAGTATGAAATGGCATCATGTCCTTTGCAATGTAATAGGAAAGGGCTACAGTGAGGTCTTGAGCATGTTTTGATGTGCGTGTGTAAGTAGCCTGCCTTTTAAATGCTTGCTCAGCGTTTGTCACAACTGTAGATGAGGGACCAGTAAGCATCACTAGGTTTGCCTGCTGCACTCCCATTCTAAACAAGGGACCAGTAAGCATCACTAGGTTTGCCTGCTGCACTCCCATTCTAAACAAGGGACCAGTAAGCATCACTAGGTTTGCCTGCTGCACTCCCATTCTAAACAAGGGACCAGTAGCATCACTAGGTTTGCCTGCTGCACTCCCATTCTAAACAAGGGACCAGTAAGCATCACTAGGTTTGCCTGCTGCACTCCCATTCTAAACAAGGGACCAGTAAGCATCACTAGGTTTGCCTGCTGCACTCCCATTCTAAACAAGGGACCAGTAAGCATCACTAGGTTTGCCTGCTGCACTCCCATTCTAAACAAGGGACCAGTAAGCATCACTAGGTTTGCCTGCTGCACTCCCATTCTAAACAAGGGACCAGTAAGCATCACTAGGTTTGCCTGCTGCACTCCCATTCTAAACAAGGGACCAGTAAGCATCACTAGGTTTGCCTGCTGCACTCCCATTCTAAACAAGGGACCAGTAGCAGCACTAGGTTTGCCTGCTGCACTCCCATTCTAAACAAGGGACCAGTAGCATCACTAGGTTTGCCTGCTGCACTCCCATTCTAAACAAGGGACCAGTAGCATCACTAGGTTTGCCTGCTGCACTCCCATTCTAAACAAGGGACCAGTAAGCATCACTAGGTTTGCCTGCTGCACTCCCATTCTAAACAAGGGACCAGTAAGCATCACTAGGTTTGCCTGCTGCTCTCCCATTCTAAACAAGGGACCAGTAGCATCACTAGGTTTGCCTGCTGCACTCCCATTCTAAACAAGGGACCAGTAGCAGCACTAGGTTTGCCTGCTGCACTCCCATTCTAAACAAGGGACCAGTAAGCATCACTAGGTTTGCCTGCTGCACTCCCATTCTAAACAAGGGACCAGTAGCAGCACTAGGTTTGCCTGCTGCACTCCCATTCTAAACAAGGGACCAGTAAGCATCACTAGGTTTGCCTGCTGCACTCCCATTCTAAACAAGGGACCAGTAAGCATCACTAGGTTTGCCTGCTGCACTCCCATTCTAAACAAGGGACCAGTAAATGTATTATTATTTTGAGTGTTACATTATTATTCACACAGACACACAGTCTATTTTCCGTGTTGTATTTGAGTATATGCAATAACCCCATGCACAATTGACATAAATACAAATGAGTCTTAAAGAAGACGGTGATAGTAATTGCAATGAGCCCAACAATTGACATAAATATAGGAGTCTCCTGTTGGAACACTTTTACAACCAAGTCAACATCGGCTGAATTTTAATTGAACAATATATGTTGGTTGTGTGACTAAACTACATAACGTGTTATCGTGTGAAATGGGTGAATAGAGTCTGCAGACACACGACACATACAGCAGCAGAACAACATGTTGTGTTTTTACAAGAGTAGATAACACTGAAAGCTTCAGTTTACATTATTCACAAAGCTATTAGCCAGTTGGACAGACAAACCATGACATTTTCCCACATCATGCATTGAGCTAAAAGTTAACTTACCTTGCATTCGCTATAAAGTAGTGGGTGGTGGTCACGAAGATGACTCAAGAGATTTGAAGTAATATTCATTTTTTTTAAATGTTTTATTTATTTTTATTTTGCATGTTCTGCAGACAGGGTGACCATCTTCGATTTAAGTATTCCCTCAGCACTCTTGTAAAACCCAAAATACGACCACACTTCAGATTTGGTCCTCTTAGAAGGCCGAAAAATCTCCAGAGCGCTGTCACTGCCTTCCGCCATGTTTTTTCACACAAAACAAAACCCACATTGCAAGCTGCACCTGCGTCAGCAACAGTCTAACTTTGGTTGATGCTGGACGGTATTTACCGTGAGTTTTTCAAACCGTGGTAATCAAACGCCGTTTTAATGATGATGTGAAACGGTAATAATAATCAGGAGTTTTATTGGTAACCGTGTCATCCCTAGTCATTGGACATGCCCACTAGGCCAATACGAATCCAATCATACTCTGTCTAAATTGGGCATGCATGCCATACATCATCTCACATCCACTGTAACCGATAGGGTAGAGCACAGATAGTGGAGGCAAGAGAGAAATACCCTGGAGAGTGACACTTTTACATGGACTGCAGAGTAGCCCTGTAATGTATGTGTTCCATCCCTGTATGGTGCAAACCCTAATCCAATGACACTTGTCGCTACCATGCCAACCACTGTAGAAGTAAGACTGTAAAATGATGCAAATCAGCACAAAATCGCAGGAGGAGATCCTCCCGCAGCTGAGATGCTTATGGTATTAAAATATACTGTAGATACATTCATGACAGACCGGAGACACTATAAATCTTAGGGGGGATGACATCACAGAGGCTACTAGAACTCACCTGCAGCTTACCTCTGCTACAGTCACACCCCTTTCACCTCCTACGCCACCGACAGTAGAACTCACCTGCAGCTTACCTCTGCTACAGTCACACCCCTTTCACCTCCTACGCCACCGACAGTAGAACTCACCTGCAGCTTACCTCTGCTACAGTCACACCCCTTTCACCTACTACGCCACCGACAGTAGAACTCACCTGCCGACGGTGTGATCGGAGTCAGTTTAGCAGAATGAATGCCTTTTTAAAATGAATTATATGGGTGCTAGATTGACTTAGTTCACACTGTTGGCTCTGCTGGCTGCTGAGGTTGATGCGGATGAGGGGGTCAGTGGGTTTAGCAGAGGGCTGAATGTGTAGCATGTGAGCTAGTTGACAGGTGAGTGCTAGGCTCTTTCTCAAATCATCCTTCCTCTCCTCCTTCTAAAAACCCATTGGAGAAGATCAGAGGGGAGGGACCTTGTACCTTCTCCTCCAATACAGGTGGGCAGATAGGATGTTAGCAATCAAGGAAAGACAAAGTGAAGCCAAGCCCTAGTAGCCATGGTGTGGTGATGTCACCGACCCTGAGATCTGTAGTACTGTTATCCTATCCCAACAAATGTCATGGTTTTGTGCGTGTGTGTGCGTAGACGTTCATCTTATTCCAAAACAAGATGATTGAATAGTGTCTAATACAAATAATAAGCAGAATGTCAGGGTTGGGCCGGAACAGAGACCAGCAGGTAGATCTCTGGGAACAAGGTTGGCCATGCATTTTCTACATCTATGCATTGATACTTTTAACATTATTTTTGTAGACCAACAACCAACTGTAACAGTAAACCAATAGCATATATAACCCATTGGAGAGAGACACTTTAGTCTCTCCAGGACTTGGCACATTCGTTGGGACCTTCAGGCGCAGACAGAGTGTAACAGCTTTCACGGGTCTCTGTATCCGAGGTTAGGAAACATCTCAATTAGACCAGGATGTACTTCATTATAGTCAGGTGATATACAATTGGATATTCCGTTGTGTTTTTGTATTGTCCCATTTCTCTCTTTGGGACTGAATCTGTTCACTCGCTAGGTAGCTAACATTGTTGTTAGCAGATCAAGCTAACGTTTGAAAACAAATCTTGGATGGCTGTCTATCATACTTATATGTAGCTAGCTAGCTGACATGAACCTATTACCCACCTAATATAGTTAACCATGTGATACACACAATCCTGGTGCCGCCGCCGCCGCTGCTGCTAACGTTAATATTCATTCAGACAATGCATGCGAGGCTTCTTTGCGAAATCTATCAACTTTAATATTCTAAAATATATTTGTCCCTGGACGTAAGGACCATCCCACCCGCAAATACTATTGTAATTTGAACCTTGAGAGAACTAGACTAAGTTAGCTAGCTGTTTACAGCCACAATGGAACAGCTGTTTACAGCCACACCCGGAGATCTTTGGCGTTCCAGGGTTCACTTCCACTCGTTCTCAAAAGCCTTTACAAAGGTCTATACTTTCCAAAGTTTGCCAGTACAGTATAAACTTTGTTTTATATGAATGGAATTTGTGTCAGTGTTTACCCTGTATACCTTGTAGCTGTACTCTTTTTGCAGCGTGCCACATGCTTACCGAGGCTTTGTATTGTTTACAGGGCTGTGTTGTGCTGTTTTATCACTGAGTGGATAAGCTGTTTATGAATAAAGCAGATTTCTCTTCTCGCAGCAAATCCACTTCCTAGGACATGTTTACCTTTTTTTTTCACAATGGCTTGTGTTAGAGCGCTCATGCAGTTTAGGTTGTTCTTCTCTAAGCAGTTGAGGTTTGCTGTTTTGCCAAAATATGCTCCCTGTGCTCTTTTGGGCATCTTGGGTTGAGAACAGTGGACTTTGACTGTTTGACTAAACATTGCTGAGTGGATCTGTTTTTCTGTGAGAAAGAACCCCTTCGTGTCATATAACTGACTCATATAACTGCATAGAGACACTGGTTACTAGACAAAAGCACAACATGTTATAATCTTATTCTTGCCTCACTGTTTCCCAATTGTCTCTGCCCTGTCTCTGCCCCCTCAGATTCCATTCTACAATGGACAGGATTGACAGTCTAATGAAACAGGTGCGTGATCGATCCGTCTGTCATTACTCTATTACAGCAGTAGTCACTAATCCTGCTCCCGGAGAGCTTATGTTATTTAACCAGAGCTAATATTCTTGATTAGTGTTTTGATGCTGGTCTGGAACAAAAACGTGCACATGCTGTAGCTTTTGGTGATCTTATTAATTCTCCATATTAAGCCTCAATCTCATTTTGTGGATTTGACCTATATATTAGTTTTTTTCGTGGATGATTGAGGAGGTTCGGTGATATTTCTGCTGAAAGGTTTCCTATTCTGTGGCCTCATTGTTCTTGTGTGAAAAGATAGGGATGTGTGTGGTTTCTATCTGAGGCACACTTCACCTCTGAACAACACTTTGTTTTGGGGGCTTTTGAAGGAGTTTGTCAGTGTTTGGGTCCAGGATCCACAGTTCCACAAAGATGACTTCTGGCACACGCACATCGACTACGAGATCTGTTTACATGTGAGTACTGTCCTCGCTTGATCATCTTATCATCATTAAACATTATCTTCAGCTTCTGATATAACCAGGAATCTGAGGAGATTTACTGGCAACCTCTTCCTTCCTGTCTGTTCTTCCTGCTTTCTGAGTGTAGACCAATAGCATGTGTTTTAGGAAGAAGACGTCCTGTGTGCGTAGGCAGTACAGTGAGTTTGTTTGGCTCCGGCAGCGTCTGCAGGACAATGCTATGCTCATGTACGTATAACCCTGGGATACTTCACTGATGGCCTTCTTCACTGCATCATTTGTTCACTCCTAAAGCAATGATGCATACACAGGGTAGGCACTTGCCCATTGTATCCTTACCAGGGGTCGACTAGTCACACTGTATCCTTACCGTGGGTCGACTAGTCACACTGTATCCTTACCGGGGGTCGACTAGTCACACTGTAGCCTTACCGGGGGTCGACTAGTCACACTGTATCCTTACCGGGGGTCGACTAGTCACACTGTAGCCTTACCGGGGGTCGACTAGTCACACTGTAGCCTTACCGGGGGTCGACTAGTCACACTGTAGCCTTACCGGGGGTCGACTAGTCACACTGTATCCTTACCGGGGGTCGGCTAGTCACACTGTATCCTTACCGGGGGTCGGCTAGTCACACTATGTCCTTACCGGGGGTCGGCTAGTCACACTTTGTCCTTACCGGGGGTCGGCTAGTCACACTGTGTCCTTACCGGGGGTCGGCTAGTCACACTGTGTCCTTACCGGGGGTCGGCTAGTCACACTGTGTCCTTACCGGGGGTCGGCTAGTCACACTGTGTCCTTACCGGGGGTCGACTAGTCACACTGTAGCCTTACCGGGGGTCGACTAGTCACACTGTATCCTTACCGGGGGTCGACTAGTCACACTGTAGCCTTACCGGGGGTCGACTAGTCACACTGTAGCCTTACCGGGGGTCGACTAGTCACACTGTAGCCTTACCGGGGGTCGACTAGTCACACTGTAGCCTTACCGGGGTCGTCTACTCACACTGTAGCCTTACCGGGGTCGTCTAGTCACACTGTAGCCTTACCGGGGGTCGTCTAGTCACACTGTAGCCTTACCGGGGTCGTCTAGTCACACTGTAGCCTTACCGGGGGTCGTCTAGTCACACTGTATCCTTACCGGGGTCGACTAGTCACACTGTAGCCTTACCGGGGTCGACTAGTCACACTGTAGCCTTACCGGGGGTCGTCTAGTCACACTGTAGCCTTACCGGGGTCGACTAGTCACACTGTAGCCTTACCGGGGTCGTCTAGTCACACTGTAGCCTTACCGGGGTCGACTAGTCACACTGTAGCCTTACCGGGGTCGACTAGTCACACTGTAGCCTTACCGGGGTCGACTAGTCACACTGTAGCCTTACCGGGGTCGTCTAGTCACACTGTAGCCTTACCGGGGTCGACTAGTCACACTGTAGCCTTACCGGGGTCGTCTAGTCACACTGTAGCCTTACCGGGGGTCGACTAGTCACACTGTAGCCTTACCGGGGTCGACTAGTCACACTGTAGCCTTACCGGGGTCGACTAGTCACACTGTAGCCTTACCGGGGTCGTCTAGTCACACTGTAGCCTTACCGGGGGTCGTCTAGTCACACTGTAGCCTTACCGGGGTCGTCTAGTCACACTGTAGCCTTACCGGGGTCGTCTAGTCACACTGTAGCCTTACCGGGGTCGTCTAGTCACACTGTAGCCTTACCGGGGGTCGTCTAGTCACACTGTAGCCTTACCGGGGTCGACTAGTCACACTGTAGCCTTACCGGGGTCGTCTAGTCACACTGTAGCCTTACCGGGGTCGTCTAGTCACACTGTAGCCTTACCGGGGTCGTCTAGTCACACTGTAGCCTTACCGGGGTCGTCTAGTCACACTGTAGCCTTACCGGGGTCGTCTAGTCACACTGTAGCCTTACCGGGGTCGTCTAGTCACACTGTAGCCTTACCGGGGGTCGTCTAGTCACACTGTAGCCTTACCGGGGGTCGACTAGTCACACTGTAGCCTTACCGGGGGTCGACTAGTCACACTGTAGCCTTACCGGGGGTCGTCTAGTCACACTGTAGCCTTACCGGGGGTCGTCTAGTCACACTGTAGCCTTACCGGGGGTCGTCTAGTCACACTGTAGCCTTACCGGGGGTCGACTAGTCACACTGTAGCCTTACCGGGGGTCGTCTAGTCACACTGTAGCCTTACCGGGGGTCGTCTAGTCACACTGTATGTCCAAACTTATGACTTGAGTTTATTATAAAGCATTATTATTATTTGTACAATGTTTTGTGTATCCAATAAGGTGTTCAACGTGTTGTCTCTTTCCAGAGAGTTGCCCAAATTACCTCCCTGGAATCCGTTCTTCAGTCTGAACAACCCCTATCAGGTCAACCAGCGGATGAAGGGTCTACAGGAGTTTCTAGAGACGTCAGTGTCCTCTTCTATTTCTCTCCTCAGTTCCCCTCTCACACCCAGCCTTGTGAATGACTACCAGTTTGTGCATGTTCAGAAGGCTTGAAGGGATGAGCTATAATCTAGATATAGCCCATCAGTGGTTCGGATGCAACCGAAGTCAGTTTGCCAGATGTTTTCCTACCTCTAGTAATCAGGTCAAGCAGTCCATATCAATCTGTGGTGTAGATCCCCTTGTGTGCATTAGGAAACATTTGCTGCAGCCATTTATTTGGAATTGAGGCCTGCTATCTAATTAATTCAGTTTATTATTGTTGTTGGTATTTTGACATTTTGTTTTGGAAACCCTCGACTTGCCCTGTATAAAAGTTATACCTGTGGTTTTATGGCACCAAACGCCATCTTGTGGCTACTTCATTCATTTCCTCCACTCCACACTTTTAACGTGTTGAAACAGAAAACATCATGTACTGATGACCAGGAGTGAAAGTAAGCCGGTCCAGTACGTTGTCCTGGCAAAATATGTGCCTATCACAATAATTAAAACAATATTTCAAGAAAACTGTAGGCTTTTACAACATTACCCAGTTCAACTGTCTTCCACGTTGGTTCAACCAGGGGGTATTTATCATGTCAGCCATAGAGCTGAAACGATAAGCCAAAAATGATCGACACTGACCATACCGATCACTCACTCATTGCCGGCATTTTGCTGATATCTTTCATTACGATAAGTAGCCTATACCAGAGAAATGTGACGTTTGAAATTTAGAAGGTTTTCTGATATGGGTTAAAGGGACAATTGATGGCTACAATTGCCAAAGTAGTAGTTTTAAATTAGAATAAAAATGGATTTTAAACTTAATATTTGATTTATTTCATCAATTCAGGCAATTTATCACGATATGGAATTTTGTCCACATTGCCAGGTTCTAGTCAGCCGTATAAACAAATGGACTTAAACAGGCGGTTTATATGCTCTAGAAGGCGTTGTGGTAGAAACACTGACATTTCTCCAAGGCAGAGATGACTGACACGCACAGACCCCAGTAGACTTTTCACTTCAGGCTACAAGTAAGTGTAGGTGAAAATGACAATCCGCTGTCGTGTGCGTGTCGCCTACAGGAACCCTTTTGATTGTTTGACAATCAGATGAAAAGACTACAATCTCTTTGTCAAATTCTCCTGTTGTAGTGCTTTGGCATAGGGTACCAGAGTGCTCAGAATAACAATTCATTCAACCTCCTAACACACACTGTTGTAATGTCTCTAAACTTACAGTTGAAGCCGGAAGGTTACATACACTTAGGGTGGAGTCATTAAAACTCGTTTTTCAACCACTCCACACATTTCTTGTTAACAAACTATAGTTTTGGCAAGTTGATTAGGACATCTACTTTGTCATATTTCTAACAATTGTTTGCAGACAGATAGTGAATTAATCACAATTCCAGTAGGTTAGAAGTTTACATACACTAATTTGGCTGTGCCTTTAAACCGCTTGGAAAATTCCAGAAAATTATGTCATGGCTTTAGAAGCTTCTGATAGGCTAATTTACATCTTTTCAGTCAATTGGAGGTGTACCTGTGGATGTATTTCAAGGCCTACCTTCAAACTCTGTGCCTCTTTGCTTGACATCATCATAAATCGGGTCCTATATCGACATAACATGAAACGCCGCTCAGTAAGGAAGAAGCCACTGCTCCAAAAGCGCCATAAAAAAGCCAGACTACGGTTCGCAACTGCACATGGGGACAAGGATGGAACTTTTTGGAAAAATGTCCTCTGGAAAAATAGAACTGGCCATAATGACCATTATTTTGTTTTGGAGGAAAAAGTGGGAGGCTTGCAAGCCAAAGCGCACCATCCCAACCATGAAGCACGGGGTGGCAGCATAATGTTGTGGGGGTGCTTTGCTGTAGGAGGGAATGGTGCTCTTCACAAAATAGATGGCATCATGTGGAAGGAAAATTATGTGGATATATTGAAGCAACATCTCAAGACATCAGTCAGGAAGTTAAAGCTTGGTCGCAAATGGGTCTTCCAGATGGACAATGACCCCAAGCATCCTTCCAAAGTTGTGGCAAAATGGCTTAAGGACAACAAATTCAAGGTACTGGAGTGGCCATCTCAAAGCCCTGACCTCAATCCTATAGAACATTTGCGGGCAGAACTGAAAAAGCAGGTGCGAGCAAGGAGGCCTACAAACCTGACCCAGTTACACCAGCTCTGTCAGGAGGAATGGGCCAAAATTCACCCAACTTATTGTGGGAAGCTTGTGCAAGACTCCCTGAAATGTTTGACCCAAGTTAAACAATTTAAGGCAATGCTACCAAATACTAATTGAGTGTATGGCAACTTCTGACCCACTGAGAATGTGATGTAATAAATCATTCTCTCTACTATTATTCTGACATTTCACATTCTTAAAATAAACTGGTGATCCTAACTGACCTAAGACGGGTAATTTTTACTAGGATTAAATGTATTTGGCTAAACTGTATGTAAACTTCCGACTTTAACTGTATATGGTGTTCTTGATTGTTGTATGTATCTACTGCTAGTTTTTTTTGGCTGTTGTTCTTTATGATTAATTGGGTAGATCTTTCTCATCAGTGTCCTCCAGGACCCCCTGCTGCTGTCTGACAGCAGAGTGCACCTTTTCCTCCAATCCCAGCTCAGCGTGACCAAGATGGAGGCGTGTGTCTCGGGCCAGACACGCTACACAGTGGCCCAGGCCATCCAGATGTGTAGTGACTGCCACCGCACACGCTTCCTCGTAGAGAAGAGCCACAAGGAGTACTGCGACTCAAACGGCGAAAGGTAAGCGTACAGGCACGTTGTGATTTCTTGTTCAAAATGTACGGATTGAGCGATGGTTTGTCAATGTCATCCATTGATTGACTCACAACAGAGACGATTGTCCATGGAATAAATGCACAAAGTTGCTGAACTGTTGACGGAGAAATTGTATAAGCCAAAATGGGCACATGACCTCTGACCTTTTACTCATTGAGTGCTCTCATCCTATTCTCTCTGCCTCTCCAGCACCACATCATCAGGTCTAGGCCACAGCCATGACTCGGGGGTCCCCCAGAGCTCCAGCCCCCTACCCTGTGACAGCAGTTGTGAAAACTGTGATGGAAGCCTAACCATCAGGGACAGAAGATTTTTCAGCAGAGAGTCCTCTTGTGACCAGGAACACACAGAGCCCTGACACATGCACAAAGGGGCTGTTTCCCAGACAAATATTCAGCCTAGTCCTGCACCCAAAATGATGCTAAATGATTGAAAGTGCTTTTTAGTTCAGGACTAAGCGTAGTCTTTGTCCGGGAAGCCGCCCCAAAGACTCTTCGCTGCTGTTCTAGGTGCACTTCTCAAACCTCTGAAGATGAGGAGGCGGAGTAGAAAGGCCTTTTTTACGTGGTTCTCCGTTGGCATTCTGTGTTCCCTATCTGTCTTTTAAAATGTCTGAACTATATGTTTTCTTAAAGGATATGTTATTATATTGATACACCCACTATTGTGGACTGACTGGTGTTGCTAGTGAACAAGGCACTTGAGCAAGTCTCTTCTCCAAAATGTAGCATTGTCTTAATGCAGTATCTCAGTCTTAAACTCTAACTTGTGCCTCACATGTTTAAAAAAACAAACAAACAAAAAAAGATTTCTTTCACTTATACAATGATACTGGGAAAGATTCTTAAATGATGATTTATTTTTTATTTGCACTATTAAATTGTATTCTAAGGAGTGTGTTGTATAGGCTCGTTAAAAAAAAAAAAAAAGATTTCTAAAATATTTTTAAATGAGTATTCCAAGTATCAATAAATATATATATTTTTTTGAAGAACTAACTTGAAAATTGTTTGACTTTGGAGCCGGTATCATCGTCTGTCCTTTGTGAAATCCTGGAATGTTCAGCAAGTCATTTTTGTTAAAAATGTTGTCTCTGCCAAAAAATAGTCTTATTTTCATTGTGTTTAAGGTTATCCCTGGGTTTTGTATAATGTTAAGTTCTGTAGATGCACAACATGACCTAAGGTATGTGGACACCTGCTTGTCAAACATCTCATTACAAAATCATGGGCATTAATATGGAGTTGGTCCCCCCCTTTGTTGCTAGAACAGCCTCCACACTTCTGGGAAGGCTTTCCACTAGAAGTTGGAACATTGCTGCGGGGACTTGCTTCCATTTAACCACGAGCCTTAGTGAGGCCGGGCACTGATGTTGGGTGATTAGGCCTGGCTTGCAGTCGGCGTTACAATTTATCCCTAAAGTGTTCGATGTGGTTGAGGTCAGGGCTCTGTGCAGGCCAGTCAAGTTCTTCCACACTGAGCTCGACATCGTTTCGTGCACAGGAGCATTGTCATGCTGAAACAGGAAAGGGCGTTCACCAAACGGTTGCACAGTACCGTCTAGAATTTGATTGAATGCTGTAGCATTAAGAATCCTCTTCACTGAAAGTAAGGGGCTTAGCCCCAACCATTATTCCTCCTCCACCAAACTTTACAGGTGGTTCTATGCATTGGGGCAGATGGCATCTGACAGACTATTTTTACACACTTCAGCACTCGGCGATCCCGTTCTGTGAGCTTGTGTGGCCTACCACTCCTAGATACAATCCTGTCTTGGCTATACAGACAATTCCTTTGACCTCATGGCTTGGTTTTTGCTCTGACACTCACTGGCAACTGTGGGACCCTTTAAATAGACAGGTGTGTGCCGTTCCAAATCATGCACAATCAATTTAATTTACATCAGTAGGATCTGAATACTTTTGTAAATATGGTATTTGTCTTTTCTACATTTGCAAACATTTCTAAAAACCAGTTTTTGCTTTGTCATTATGGGGTATTGTATGCAGATTTGGGGGGGGGGGGGGGGGGGTTGAATTAATTTTAGAGTAAGGCTGTAACGTAACAAAATATGGAAATACTCAAGGGGTCTGCATACTTTCCAAATACTGTGTATGTATGTGTGTGTATATCATACAGTACCAGTCAAAAGTTTGGATACACCTACTCATTCAAGGAGTTTTCTTTATTTTTAGTATTTTCTACATTGTAGAATAGTAGTGAAGACAAACTATGAAATGACACATGTAGTAACCAAAAAAGTTAAACAAATCCAAATATATTTTTGATTCTTCAAAGTAGCCACCCTTTGCCTTGACAGCTTTGCACACGCTTGGTATTCTCTCAACCCGCTTCACCTGGAATGCTTTTCCAACAGTCTCAAAGGAGTTCCCACATATGCTGAGCACTTGTTGGCTGCTTTTCGTTCACTTTGCGGTCCAACTCATCCCAAACCATCTCAATTGGGTTGAGGTCAGGTTATCTGATGCAGCACTCCATCACTCTCCTCCTTGGTCATATAGCCCTTACACAGCCTGGAGGTGTGTTAGGTCATTGCCCTGTTGAAAAACAAATAATAGTCCCACTAAGTGCAACCCATATGGGATGGTGTATCGCTGCAGAATGCTGTGGTAGCAATGCTGGTTAAGTGTGCCTTGAATTCTAAATGAATCACTGACAGTGTCACCAGCAAAGCACCATCACACCACCACCTCCATGCTTCACGGTGGGAACCTCATCCTTTCACCTACTCTGTGTCTCACAAAGACACGGCGGTTGGAACCAAAAATCTCAAATTTAGACTCATCAGATTTCCACCGATCTAATGTCCATTGTTCTTATTTCTTGGCCCAAGTAAGTCTTGTCTTGTTGTTGGTGACCTTTTTAGTAGTGGTTTCTTTGCAGCATTCTGAGGATTTCTGAGGCTGTTAACACTAATGAACTTATCCTCTACAGCAGAGGTAACTCTGGGTCTTCCATTCCTGTTGCGGTCCTCATGAGAGCCAGTTTCATCATAGCGCTTGATGGTTTTTGCGACTGCACTGGAAGAAACTTTCAAAGTTCTTAATTTTCTGGATTGACCATAACTTAAAGTAATGATGGACTGTTGTTTCTGTTTGCTTGTTTGAGCTGTTCTTGCCATGATATGGACTTAGCCCTAGTTGGTAAAATACCATCTTCTGTATACCGCAACTGATTGGCTCAAACACATTAATAAGGAAAGAAATTCCTCAAGTTAACTTTTACGAGTGTGCAAAGCTGTCATCAAGGCAAAGGGTGGCTACTTTAAGTTATTTAACACTTTACTATGGTTACTATGTGACTGTGTTATTTCATAGCTTTGATGTATTTACTATTATTATACAATGTAGAAAATAGTCAAAAATAAAGAAAAAAACATTGAATGAGTAGGAGTCTCCAAACTTTTGACTTACTGTGTATGTACATATGTATGTGTGTGTGTGTGTGTGTTTATGTATGTATGAATATGTAGTGATATCTAGTTGGGTTTTGGATGCCACACTAGATGTACTGTGTTATCAGCCCAGTAGAGGGCATTTTAACATCTAAAATTAACTTCATAGGAGATGAAACCAGTTCAGTGGATTCATCCCCTTTACATCTTCACAATGTCTGATGTGTTAATGGTGAATTCAAAAGAATCCTGAAACTATGGTGTATAGATGTATGTTTTCTGGGTGACTGGTATTATGGTGTTGACTGCTTCTGGGATGCGCTGCGTTAGGGATTGTCTTCCTGGGTCCGCTGTGGTAGGGATGGATTGTGTTCTATAATACATCTCCTTGCCAACCGTTCTCCTCTCGCTGTATCTGGTTCTCTCACACATGTTGCATAGAGATCAAATCAAAATGAAATTGTATTTTTCACATGCGCTGAATACCACGAGTGTAGACTAATGTGAATGCTTGCTTATGAGCCCTTCCCAACTATGCAGAGTAGGGAAAAATACACTGACAGGATGAATAAAATACACAAGATAATATTATGAACTTTCTGCACGACAAAAGTTAAGATCATCATGAAAGAACTCACTAAATAGCAAAGTTGGGATGGAACTCATAAGATGTAGGCCTTCTGTCAGGGGAGAAATACAGAGAAGGGGGCAGCATCTGGTGGGAGGATGTACCAGAGTGGTGTGGGTGTGTTGTCTCCTTATCTTATGGGAGGTGTGTGCGTGGACTTCCTGGGTGGGTGGGTGTGTGTGTGTCAGGTCTGGCAGAGCCCAGTGCTGTGATTGGGGCGTGCTGACAGGATGTGTTTCATGGCTGCTGGCTTATGTCACTTCCCCTCTCACAAAGACAGGCCAGCAGACTGAACACATACACACCTACCTCTGTGTGTTCTTTCTACTGTACTAGAGCTGGTCAACAGCAGCACCCCGTCAGTTCTACCAGGCGAGCTGTACTAATTAAAAGAGGGAAATTCATTAATGAATTAATTATTAAACGCTCCAAGGATTAACCTGCCAGCAGCAAGACATGGGGGGAGGGGGGACGTGTGTGTCTGCGTGCACGCCTCTGTATGTGTGTTTGAGTATCTATTTGGGGATTGTAGGAATATCGGACAGCACGTAAATTGAAAGTGGGGGAATCAGGTGAAGGCTCATTAAATAAGACGGAATCTGTCACCCCCCCTCTTCTCCTGTCCTGTGTCCTGACAACGCTGTCCACTTTAACCAAAAACCTGGCCAGCCCCCTCAGCCTGTATCTGTCTCCTCTCTCCTGGTTGGGTCCCTCAAGCCTATAACCTGTGATGACACTGTCAGAGGAGCCACTACTCTGCAGCTCTACTGATATTCATAGGACTCGCTCTGTCACACACACACACATGCAAAAGTTCATACATACACAATGTACACTTGTACAGAAAGAGTGATTCAAACTTAGTACAGTTTTGTTTGACCTTTATCAATGTGGGCACCCACAACAGTATGCAGGGTAACATCCGAATAGGGGCAAATGCACAAGTGTTTGCACACACACAGGAACACAGACGCACACAAACAGATTTTTTTCCTCCAGGGCCTATAGTACATTTTCTGATCAAATGAAATGCTGCTGCAACGTCCTCAAGGGAAGGTTGTGTTTATTTCCATATATATGTGTGTGTGTGTGTGTGCTGTTCAGATATTGAGTATTCATGGTAAGTATTTCAGCACAGTAATTTATAACTATTTTCAGTGTGCATCGAGGCACTCCTTACATACAAAACTCCAAACCATTTGAAGATAATCAATATGATACTTGTTTTTAATTTGTTATTGTTTTTATTGCACGATGTAAAATAAGAATTTGTCATATTTTTTGTTGGATTGATGCTATTAGTGTTTAAAAGATTTCTACAGAATCTTGTATTTATTTGTTCAATTGTTCTACAAAGCAATTTGGGTGTCTAGTGAATTGTGAATGCGTTGCACTACGCCGCCCGACTTGCCAGGCTGGTGTGATATTTAATTGTTTATCAGTCAAGACTCTGAGCAGGTGACTGGCTTTCTAGGTGAAATATGACATTCCACCGTTGATATTGTACGTTCGGATGGGGGAGTCCTGTACCCTCTGTCTGTTACATCTGTATGTGTGTAATGGAGGGAGACAAAAAAACAACTTGTTTTATGTTTTACATTTTGAACCATTCTAATCTGTTGACAACCCTACAGAAATGAAATGTTCAACTATGAATATCAAATATCCCCAATATTCATTTTTTCACGAGTTTACGGACCAGACATTGAAATGGGTTTTGAATATTTTGTCAGGACCCGGTTTCGAACCTGGGTCTCCGGAGTGAGAAACAGTCACTTAACCAACTGAGCCACGAATAGACAGCAGAACCCAGAAGATGAGGCAGACACAGCAGTACTTAAGACGGTGTATTTAATGAAGAAAAAATCCTAAAAATAAAAATGGCAAATCCAAAAGGTGGAAGGAAAAACACAAAAAGATCTAAAAAGAAACTCACCAAAACTAAACTAAAACAAAAAACAGAATACCACAAGAACGTTACCCGGAATCGACAAGAGCACACAGAACACTAGGGCAGGGTGCTAACATACAAACACAGAGCACAGAACTGAGGGAAACAAAGGGTTTAAATACAATCAGGGGAAACGAGACACAGGTGCAAACAATAATGGGGGTCAAGGGAAAAACACAGGGACAAAAAGCACAATGGGGACATCTACTGACAAACAACTGGAACAACCCTGGCCAAATCCTGACAGAATCCCCCCCCTAGGAACGGCTCCTGACGTTCCTACCAGCTCTCTCAGGGTGGAGGACCCTGAACTGACGAATGAGGTCAAGGTCCAGGATGTCTTTGGCAGGAACCCAGGAGCGCTCCTCAGGACCGTAGCCTTCCCAGTCCACCAGATACTGCCAGGACCGCTGCACCCGGCGGGAATCCAGTATCCGGTGGACGGTATAAGCCGGCTGGCCTCCAATGACACGAGGCGGAGGGGGAGGTCTGTCTGCCGGGACAAGGGGAGAAAAAACAACAGGTTTTAACAAAGACACATGAAATGTGGGATTAATCTTAAGGGATCTGGGTAAGTGTAGGCGATAAGAAACTGGGTTAACTCTCCTGGCAACCTTGAAGGGACCGATGTATTTTTGAGACAGCTTGCGAGACTCCACCCGTAGAGGTAAGTCTCTTGTGGAGAGCCAGACTCTCTGGCCGGGGCGCAGGGTAGGCCCGGGACGGCGACGTCTGTTGGCTTGTTGTTGATACCTCTGTGAGGAACGCATCAGATTAAGACGGGTCTTCCTCCACATAAGCCGACAGCGTCTGACGAATCTCAAGGCTGAAGGCACACAGACTTCTGCCTCCTGGTCCGGGAACAATGGAGGAGCATAGCCAAACTGACACTCGTGCGGGGACATACCAGTGGAGGAGGAGCGCAAGGTGTTGTGCGCGTATTCGGCCCAAACAATAAAGGAAGACCATGTGGACGGGTTGTCACGAGTCATACATCGGAGGGTGGTTTCCAGCTCTTGATTCATCCTCTCCGTTTGGCCGTTGGACTCCGGATGGTACCCTGAAGATGGACTGGCAGAAGCCCCCATGAGTTGGCAGAAGGCCTTCCAAAACCTTGAGGCGAACTGGGGACCTCTGTCAGAAACCACATCTTGAGGAATGCCGAAGACTCGGAACACATGATTAATTACCAACTCAGCCGTTTCCTTGGCAGAAGGTAACTTAGTCAGAGGGACGAACCTGGCCGCCTTTGAAAACCTGTCGATTATGACTAGGATAGTAGTATTGCCATGGGATGGAGGAAGTCCAGTAATAAAGTCCAATGAGATATGGAACCAGGGTCTGTGGGGAACAGGTAAAGGGTGAAGGAGTCCTTGAGGGCGGAGGTGAGAAGATTTGCCCTGGCAGCACACGGGGCAGGCATTGACGAAAGTGGCAACGTCTTCTCTTATGGTAGGCCACCAGAACTTACGCTGGATGAACTCCAAGGTGCGACCTACGCCCGGATGACAGGTGAGGCGAGAGGAGTGCCCCCACAGAAGGACCTGAGTCCTCACTGCCTTGGGGACAAACAACCGATTGGCAGGGCCTCCTTTAGGGTCCGGTTCGCTAGCTTGAGCACGTCTCACGGTATCCTCAACTTGCCACGAGATCGGAGCCACAATCTTAGCAGCAGGAAGGACAGGCATGTCCGTGTCATCTCGAATGGCAGGAGCGTAGACTCGGGACAGGGCATCCGGTTTGAGATTCTTCGACCCGGGCCGATAGGTGAGGATAAACTGGAATCGATTGAAGAAAAGAGACCATCTAGCTTGTCTAGAGTTCAATCGCTTCGCCTGCTGGATATACTCCAGATTTTTGTGGTCCGTAAGCACTTGAAACGGGTGAGAAGCCCCCTCGAGCCAGTGTCTCCATTCCTTCAATGCCATCTTAACCGCTAGGAGTTCACGATCCCCCACATCGTAGTTCCTCTCAGTCGGGGTAAGCCGGTGTGAGAAGAAAGCGCACGGATGAAGCTTCTTGTCTTCACCCCTCTGAGACAGGACAGCTCCGACACCAACCTCTGATGCGTCTACCTCCACCACAAATGGTTCATCCGTAGTCGGTAGTATCAGGATGGGAGCAGAGAGGATGCGCTGCTTGAGTCCTTGGAAGGCCGTCTCAGCTTCTCTTCCCCAAAAAAACCTTGCATTGCCACCTTTGGTTAAAGCTGAGAGAGGAGCTGCCACCAAACTGAAGTTCTTGATGAACTTGCGGTAAAAGTTTGTGAAGCCCAGGAAACGCTGAACATCCTTAACGGATTTGGGGGTGGGCCAATCCGCTACCGCCCCTACCTTCCTAGGGTCCATTTGGATTCGACCGGGTTCCACTACAAATCCCAGGAATTGTACTCGGGATGAATGGAATTCACATTTTTCCGGCTTAACGTACAGATGGCTGTCCAGGAGGCGTTTGAGTACTTGTCTGACATGCTTAGTGTGTTCTTGAAGGGAGCTCGAAAAGATGAGGATGTCATCCAAGTAAACGAACACAAATATGTTAAGCATATCCCTAAGCACATCGTTTATGAGCGCTTGGAACACCGCTGGGGCGTTGGTCAGGCCGAAGGGCATCACCAAGTATTCATAGTGACCAGTAGGCGTGTTGAAAGCGGTCTTCCACTCGTCACCAGGTCTGATCCGCACAAGATGGTATGCGTTCCGCAGGTCAAGCTTAGTGAAAACAACTGCTTCCTGGAGCAGCTCGAAGGCTGTGGCCATAAGGGGTAGCGGGTAACGGTTACGGACGGTTATGTCATTGAGTCCCCGGTAGTCGATGCAAGGACGTAACCCACCGTCTTTCTTGGCCACAAAGAAAAACCCTGCTCCCGCCGGGGAGGTGGATGGACGCATGAGGCCTGCTTCCAGAGAGTCCTTGATGTAGGTATCCATAGCAGCTCGTTCGGGTGGAGATAGGGAAAAGATCCGACCCCTGGGGGCAAGTGCCCGGAAACAGGTCGATGGGGCAATCGTAAGATCTATGGGGTGGTAGCATGGTGGCCCTCTGTTTGCTAAACACCAGTTTGAGGTCATGGTAACACTCGGGAACTCGGGTCAGGTCGATGGATTCTAAAGACTCGGGAGTAGAACTCGGGAATTCTGGAAAATACAAGTAGCTTGGCACGTAGGACCCCACTGCTTGATAGTGCCCACAGACCAGTCGATGTGAGGGTTATGGCTGTGAAGCCAGGGGTATCCAAGGACGAGAGGGAACTCGGAACAGGAGATCAAATGAAAGTTCATCAATTCCTGGTGTTGTGAAACTGAAAGTCTCAAGGAGGTAGTGACATGAGTGACAAGTCCAGATCCCAAAGGGCTTCCATCCAATGTAGTAACCCTCATGGGGTCACTTAGAGGTTCAGAGGGAACGCCATTCTCCTTCGCCCAGACACCATCCATGAAGTTACCTGCGGCTCCAGAGTCTACCAAGGCTTGAAGGTGAAGCTTGTGGTTGTCCCAGGAGAGGGTGACTGGAATGAGCAGACGGGAGTTGGACGGATGGGAGGAGGTTATGTTTCCCGTTACAGTTCCCCCGGTCTGTACGGGACAGAGCGTTTCCCTGGAGCCCGGGACACGTGGAACGGAAATGGCCCGGTTTGCCGCAATATAGACAGCGTCGCTCCTCATCCGGCGGTCTCTCTCAGCCTGGGAGATGCGTCCAATCTGCATGGGTTCCGGTGGAGCCAGTGATGATAAAGGTGGGGACTCGGAGCTGGGACTGATAGGGGCTAGAGGTCTACGGTTGAGTTCTCTCTCTCTCAGACGCTGGTCAATGCGTGAGGCCAACTTGATCAGGGACTCGAGATTGTCCGGTGGTTCCCGAGTGGCCAGTTCATCTTGGATAGTGTCGGAAAGGCCTTTCAGAAAGCACACCGTGAGCGCCTCGTTGTTCCAGCCACTCGCTGCTGCTACCGTGCGGAACTGGATGGCATAGTCCGTCACGCTGCGCCAACCTTGATGGAGAGTCAGGAGCTGTTTGGCTGAGTCAGAACCACTGCTTGGGCCTTGAAACACTCGTTTGAATTCCTCAGCAAAGGCAGAGTAGCTGGCACAGCAGGAACTATGGGCATCCCACACAGCAGTAGCCCAGGCCAGGGCTTTTTCCGACAGCAGGGTGATGATATATGCGATCTTAGACCGGTCGGTGGGAAACGACGAGGGTTGCAGCTCAAAGGAGAGAGAACATTGAGTGAGAAAGCCTTTACAAGCACTTGGATCACCTGAGAACCGTTGGGGAGGTGGAAGACGAGGTTCAGCCAGGGGGTTAACTGCCATGGGTACGTGAACTTGAGGTACTGGGACGGGAACTGTTGCCGGGGTAAGTCGATCAGACATTTGCTTAATGGAAGTCAGCATCTCCGACAGAAGATGAGAATGTCTTGCCATTAAGGCCTCTTGCTGAACCAGGGCGGCTTCGTGGCGTTGGACAGTCTCCTGGTGGTGGGACAGCGTGGCAAAAAGGTCCTGGGAACTGGCTGCCTCTGGGTTCATTTTTGGCTCTGTGTTTCTGTCAGGACCCGGTTTCGAACCTGGGTCTCCGGAGTGAGAAACAGTCACTTAACCAACTGAGCCACGAATAGACAGCAGAACCCAGAAGATGAGGCAGACACAGCAGTACTTAAGACGGTGTATTTAATGAAGAAAAAATCCTAAAAATAAAAATGGCAAATCCAAAAGGTGGAAGGAAAAACACAAAAAGATCTAAAAAGAAACTCACCAAAACTAAACTAAAACAAAAAACAGAATACCACAAGAACGTTACCCGGAATCGACAAGAGCACACAGAACACTAGGGCAGGGTGCTAACATACAAACACAGAGCACAGAACTGAGGGAAACAAAGGGTTTAAATACAATCAGGGGAAACGAGACACAGGTGCAAACAATAATGGGGGTCAAGGGAAAAACACAGGGACAAAAAGCACAATGGGGACATCTACTGACAAACAACTGGAACAACCCTGGCCAAATCCTGACATATTTATTGAGGAAATGTAAGGAATGTGAGTGAGGATTCAGGAAGAAGAGAGTGAACCGGATGCCGGGCGTGGACTCTGTAGAGTTAGGGCTGAAGACATCATCCTCAGGCCGTGGGAGTTAGGCCTGTAGACATCATCCTCAGGCCGTGGGAGTTAGGCTTGTAGACATCATCCTCAGGCCGTGGGAGTTAGGCTTGTAGACATCATCCTCAGGCCGTGGGAGTTAGGCTTGTAGACATCATCCTCAGGCCTTGGGAGTTAGGCCTGTAGACATCATCCTCAGGCCGTGGGAGTTAGGCTTGTAGACATCATCCTTAGGCTTGTAGACATCATCCTCAGGAAGGCCTGTAGACATCATCCCCGGGCTTGTAGACAGCATCCTCAGGCTGGTAGACATCATCCTCAGGCTGGTAGACATCATCCTCAGGCTGGTAGACATCATCCTCAGGAAGGCTTGTAGACATCATCCTCATGCTTGTAGACATCATCCTCGGGCTTGTAGACAGCATCCTCATGATGGTAGACATCATCCTCAGGCTGGTAGACATCATCCTCAGGCTTGTAGACAGCATCCTCAGGCTTGTAGACATCATCCTCAGGAAGGCTTGTAGACATCATCCTCGGTCTTGTAGACATCATCCTCGGTCTTGTAGACATCATCCTCAGGCTGGTAGACATCATCCTCAGGCTGTGGGATTTAAGCTTGTAAACAGCATTTGGAGTGAGGACAGGTGTGGACGCTGATTAGCGATGAGTAGCAGCAATGGTGGAAAAAGTACTAAATTGTCATATTTGAGTAAAAGTAAGGGTACCTTAATAGAAAATTACTCAAGTAAAACTCACCTAGTAAAATACTACTTGAGTAAAGTCTAAAAGTATCTGGTTTTAAATGTACTTGAAATACAGTGACGGAAAGTGTACTCAATTGTCATACTTGAGTTAAAGTAAATGCTATACATCAAATTCCTTATATTTAGCCAACCAAACGGCATGATTTTCTAGTTAAAAAAAAGAATTACGGATAGACGGGCGCACTCCAACACTTGTAATAATTTACAAACGCACTATTTGTGTCCAGCGAGTCCACCAAATCAGAGGCAGTAGGGATGGTAACATGTTGTATTGATAGGTGCATGGACCAGAATTCTGTCCTTCCTGAGCATTCAACATGTAAGTACTTTTGGTTGTCAGGTCAAATGTATGGGAGTAAAAATGACATTTTCTATCGGAATGTAGTGGAGTAAAAGTAGTCAAAAATATAAATATGGAAGTAAAGTACAGATACCAAAAAAAGTACTTTAAAGTATTTTTACTTATGTACTTATGTACACCTCTGAGTAGCAGCTGATGCTTGTTGAGGAGCTGCTTTCAAGGCAAATAGTCATCCCTTAAAAGTCTATTGAAGTACCCGTGCATCAATCTAAGTAACATAATTTAAAAAATCCCAAACAAAATCCATCAGTTTAAATTAGAGATATCAGTTGTTTTGCATGGGCTGCATCTCAATCCAACGCATCCGCCGACGTCGGTGTGACGGAGATGTCCGTCACTGGCCACTGGCAGCATCTGGTACGCTAACACACACACTCATCTCCCCCTCTTTGCTCCATGTTCAGCTACGTTAGCAATGTGGGTCGACACACAAGTTAACCTAGCCATCTCAGCTCATACACATTATTCATACCTACCTTCATTAACAGGTTGGTATGGTATAAAGAATATGCAGACAAGCTTTCATGTTTAATTTAAGCAAAGTTTATTGTACAATGTTTTGGATGAACTCTCTGTCTGTTTGTTTCTGTCCCTCTCTCTCCGTCTGTGTAGCTTCCGGGTATGCTAGAATAAGGACCCGAGCTACTGCAAGCAGGCTGGCTTTGTAGTGCTTGTCCTGAATTGGAAGTCCATGTGAATGTGTGTCGGTAGCGGTGGGGTTGTGTAAATGTGTTATATGAAGTGTATAATGAGTTTGATTAATGAATTGTTCTGATGGGAGGGGCTTCCCCCTACATAAGGAGCCCCTCTATCAGTTCAAAAGGGGGATTTTTCCATTGATACATTGACGGGGAAGCACTACCTGGCCCCACCATTTATGTCTGTACTTTTGGGGCAGTACTGTTTTTTGGGGAGAATCACTATGGAAGTAAACACCCTGCACAGATGTGCTTTTGGGCAGTACTGTTTTTTGGGGAGAATCACTATGGAAGTAAACACCCTGCACAGATGTGCTTTTGGGGCAGTACTGTTTTTTGGGGAGAATCACTATGTAAGTAAACACCCTGCACAGATGTGCTTTTGGGCAGTACTGTTTTTTGGGGAGAATCACAATGTAAGTAAACACCCTGCACAGATGTGCTTTTGCGGCTTAGCCATCGGATATATTGTTTCAGTAGGCCTACATTCCATTTCCGTTTTTTTAGTTTAGCCTTCTGGCCTACTCTCTGCGGCAGTCGGCCTTCTGCCTCTGCGGTGGAAGGTGGTGGAGCTACAGCAATGTTTTTCAGACCACAAGGACATCCTAAAAACATCTGTAGCGTCCGACCCCGATAAGAGTCCCAGGACTGGTCTGAAGGTTGCCTATACAAACAAATGGTAGTATGGAGGAAGTGTTTTTGTGCCAACACAAATATTTCCTGAGCTTTCTTAGATCTCCTAGGTAATGGACAGATACTTCAAACCTTCTTCCTTATGATACATTTTTTGACTGTCTTTTTTGCCATTTATGAATGTGTTATTCAATGTGTTTCTATGGGCTATAATAGTAAAAACCAAATTCAATATTTCATCTAGTAATATAAAAAATATATATAACTAAAGGGGTTTTAAAATTCTAAATAAAATAGCTAAATGGTCCATGTATGACCATTTTATTACAATTCCATATGTTACTTTCAACCCTCCTATCTAATCCTGTACTAATAAGAAAAGCCCTACTAACTACTATCAAACCCTCACCCATCCCCCACATCCATCCCATCCCTGTCCATCCCTGTCCATCCTCAATAACCATGCACATCAATCTTTCCCACTCTTCCACATACTGGTACTTACAACAATACATCAACATGTTTCACTGTTTCATCAACCATGCACTCTGTGCACAAAGCATTCACATGCTTGCCAACCAGATATAATGACGAGTTCAATGTACAATGTCTTACAAATGGCGGCCCTTGAGTTCGCTGTCCCACATCTTCTACCAAACATCTATCATAATGGCTCTAATCCTACATTTGGCCTCGCCTCTACCCAATGGAGCACAAATATAAATTATATCTCGTCTTAAAGGCCTTTTGGCTACCTGATCTACTATTTCATTCACACTGGGACCCAGCGGAATCTTACTACTACACCCTATCTTTCGATTCTACCAATATAATTGTCAACCAGTTCCCCTATATATATCACTCACTTCTGACCAATCTTTTATTTTCTCTAACAAGGTTAAATCAACAACAGGATCTGGTAGTAACCAATGAGGAACATCCCCCGTCACCACAGAGGGGCAAACATCCAACACCGTCAGACCACTGTCATCAGCAAGCTTTCCAACTGTCCAACCAAAACCACTGCCTTGTCTACTAGTATATTCCTGACAGTCATCTAGAACAGTACCAGTGGGATGACCAGCCTCACAACTTTTCAGTCTAAGCCAATAAGCTAACAACAATTTCTGTTGGCGTATGTCCAAAGGCATCTCTCCTGCCTCTTATAATAATGCACTTACAGGTATTGATTTAAATGCACAAATACATAACCTTAAAGCTCTATACTGTATTCTGGCCAGCCTCTGAAGCAACTGTTCCATAAACTACTCGCCCATTAACAATTGCTGTTCTGATCAGAGCTCTATAGCTGTCTATAAGTGATTGTCTGTCAGCACCCCATTCATAACCACAGAGCATGAGATTCACCACCTTGTTACACTTTGTTTCAACTCTAATTACATGATATTTCCATTTATATCTCTCATTGAACCATAAACTCAAATATTTGAACATAGAAACCCTACCCACATGCTTTCCATGCAAAACTGCTTATTATCAGCAGCATTCTTCTTTGAGAAGAACGTACAGTCAATGGACCATCTTTCAACACGAGAGACATTCCTTCCCCTCTTCCAAATCGCTCCATCGTCAGCATACAAGGAAGCCCCAATAGTATCGTAGTCATTTTCTATGTCAAAACTTCTTTCATTACCATTTTTTTCCCATTTCATTGCTCACCTTTACTAATGCATCCAAGGTAGATCTACCTTTACAGAATCCACTTTGACATTGACTCAATAAACCTCTGTGCTCCAGGAAATAGGACAATCTATTGACAATCATCTTTTCCATCAGCTTGCCTAATATCTACCAGCATGTCACATGTGCAACCAGAGGGAAAAAATCTCGAGACCACCTTTACTCCACATACAGAGACGCATACAAAGCTTTCCCTCACCATCCATTTGGCAAATCTGACCATAAATCTATCCTCCTGATTCCTGCTTACAAGCAAAAACTAAAGCAGGAAGTACCATTGACTCGCTTAATACGGAAGGGGCAGATGATACGGACGCTACACTACAGTTTTGCTAGCACAGACTAGAATATGTTCCGGGATTCATCCAATGGCATTGAGGAGTATACCAGGTCAGTCATCGGCTTCATCAATAAGTGCATTGACGACATCGTCCCCACAGTGACCGCAAGTACATATCCCAACCAGAAGCCATGGATTACATGGCACCGAACTAAAGGCTAGAGCTGACGCTTTCAAGGAGCGGGACACTAATCCGGACGCTTATAAGAAATCTCGCTAAGCCCTCAGACCAACCATCAAACAGGCAAAGCGTCAATACAGCATGAAGATGGAATCCTACTACACCGGCTCTGACTCTGGTCGGATGTGGCAGGGCTTGTAAACTATTATGGACTACAAAGGGAAACCCAGTCGCGAGCTGCCCAGTGACGCGAGCCTACAGACGAGCTAAATGCCTTTTATGCTCGCTTCGAGGCAAGCGACAATGAGGCATGCATGAGAGCACCAGCTGTTCAGGACGACTGTGTGATCACGCTCTCCGTAGCCGATGTGAACAAGACCTTTAAACAGGTCAACATTCACAAAGCCGCGGGGCCAGACGGATCACCAGGACTTGTACTCCGAGCATGTTCTCACCAACTGGCAAGTGTCTTCACTGACGTTTTCAATCTCTCCCTGACCGATTCTGTAATACCTACACTACCAGTCAAACATTTTAGAACACCTACTAATAACACCTACTAGGGTTTTTCTTTATTTTTACTATTTTCTACATTGTAGAAAAATAGTGAATACATCAAAACTATGAAATAACATTATATGGAATCATGTAGTAACAAAAAAAGGGTTAACCAAATCAAAATATATTTTATACTTGAGATTCTTCAAATAGCTACCTTTGACTTGAGGACAGCTTTGAACACTCTTGGCATTCTCTCAACCAGCTTCACCTGGAATGCTTTTCCAACAGTCTTGAAGGAGTTACAACATTTGCTGAGCACTTGTTGGCTTCTTTTCCTTCACTCTGTGGTCCGACTCATCCCAAACCATCGCAATTTGCTTGAGGTTTGGGGATTGTGGAGGCCAGGTCATCTGATGCAGCACTCCATCACTCTCCTTATTGGTAAAATAGCCCTTACACAGCCTGGAGGTGTGTTTGGTTGTTGTCTTGTTGAAAAACAAATGATAGTCCTAGTCAAAAACCAGATGGGATGGCGTATTGCTGCAGAATGCTGTGGTAGCCATGTGTCTAACAGGTTACCCTCTGTAGTGCCTTATGGTCAGATGCCAAGCAGTTGCCATACCAGGCGGTGATGCAATCGGTCAGGATGCTCTCGATGGTGCAGCTGTAGATATTTTTGAGGATTTGAGGACCCTTGCCAAATCTTTTCATTCTCCTGAGGGGAAAGGTGTTGTTGTGCCCTCTTCACGACTGTCTTGGTGTGTTTGGACCATGATAGTTTGTTGGTGATGTGGACACCAAGGAACTTGAAAACTCTCGACCTGCTCCACTACTGCCCCGTTGATGTTAATGGGGGCCTGTTTGGCCCTCCTTGTCTTGTAATCCACGATTATCTCCTTTGCCTTGCTCACATTGTTGTCCTGGCATCACACTGCCAGGGATTTGACCTCCTCCCTATAGGCTGTCTCATCATTTTCAGTGATCAGAATACTATATGATTCCATGTGTTATTTCATAGTTTTGATGTCTCCACTATTATTCTGCAATGTAGAAAATAGTAAAAAATTAAGAAAAACTCTTGAATGAGTGGGTGTGTCAACTTTTGACTGCTACTGTAAATACAGATTATATCCACTGGTTAATCCACTGATATATCCAATGGTTAACTACACGGTAATGTAAGAGCTATATATTTTTGTGATCCAATACGTCATATAGTACAGTACACTTGTCAAAATTTAGTTGTAATCTCGATCGGTTAGAGAAATTAGCCTCTTTGAGGCTTTAAAGACAATCCAATTTGTGGATTTAAAATGAAACAAGAATCATCAGTGTACAATTACACCTTTGTTTTTAAGCCCTGGATTACTAGCCCCTTGATATTATTGTTGGATCTGATTTTAATTGCTAACATTTCGATGGCCATAATAAATAGATATGCCAATAGAGGACAACCTTGTTTTACTCCGCTTGACAGTTTAATTCTTTCTGAGAAGTAACCATTCTTTACTATTCTACACTTAGGTTTACTTATACATATCTTTAACCTATTGTATAAGAGATTCTCCAAAATTGAAATATTCCAGGCATTTATATATAAATTTACAACAACAAAAATATTTGGGCAAAGCAATTATTATTGTGTTTCATCCTATACTCTCCCTAACATCATTACCCCATAGCAACAGATGTGGGATACATACACATACTCTCCCTACCCTTCCCCCACAAACAGCCACAAGCTCAGATGTTCAGTTATTTGAAAATGTATATCCCATATCTGCACAAAATTGAAAACTCTCACAACTCCTTCTCGCAGACACACATGTGCTCTGGTATTTGCAACCATTTTCCTTTTTCACTTACTTGGGGCAGCAGGTAGCCTAGTGGTTAGAGCGTTGGACTTAAAACTGAATGGTTGCAAGATCGAATCCCCGAGCTGACAGGGTAAAAATCTGTAATTCTGCCTCTGAACAAGGTAGTTAACCCACTGTTCCTTGGCTGTCATTGAAAATAAGAACAACTCATCACACTTTTCAAATCACAAACATACACACCCCATCTTCCATCACAACCACACTCCCCCACATACTCACATACGGTGCTTTCTATGTCCTCTGTTTGCTGTGTTTTTATCTCTACTATGTTGATTCCTACCTAATTTTGGGCTTTTTTAGTACTTTTGTGTTCCTGTTCCTTATATTTTAAGATGTATTATTTGAATAATTGTCCTTTATTCTAATGCTGTATTTTATCTATTTATAAATACTATAAATAGGAGGTCCAATACGAATTATTTTACAACATTCCCTATTTTGAATGGTATAGTGTATTTGTCAATTGTTGTATTTGCTTGTTTTCCTGTTTGTTATTACAATCCCTACCATGGCTAGTATTGGGTGTTCCATTATTTGACTCCTCTATGGGAACGTTGTATTATTTAGAATAGCCATGGAGGAGTCTTGGTGTCTCGCAACCCGTTGGTTATCAATGTACAGTCTATCGTCTACGAGAGCTACATGTTACCCTTTTAGTCTCTTCACTTTGAAGAGTGGGTACAGAACTTTGCGCCGTTCTGCACTTTCTTTTGGGAACGGATCATTCATGCCTATGAATGTGACAGAGAGTCTTTTGCCCAGGCTTTTAAACGTTACTTTATCTTTAAAAAAAATGCAAATTTAGCGATGATTGTGCGCTCGTATTACTGTTTTCTTTGTCAGAAACGATGTACACATTCAAGTTTGTCGATCTGTAGCGCCAGGAATTCTTTCAGCACACTCTATGTATCTTCACCCTCACTTCTCTTTAATAAGGGTAAGTACCAGATTTTCTAGCATAGATCTAGTCTGTATTTCAAGTAAGGCTTCTCTCAGCAACATGTTCTTTTAACATGTTCTTTCATGTACCTTTTAGCTTGTTTGTTTCTTTCTCCGTTATCACAGCTTTTTCGTCACTCATCTCGGGGCCTTCAACTCCTTTATATCTTCACTGACTAGTTCTAGTATGCACAATTTATCATTTATCAAGTCGGTTTCTACACTTACAGTTCCAGGTGGTGAAAAGCATAAATCGACTGTGTCAGTCGAGGAGTCTCTTTTTCTTTTAGGGGTTGGTTCTCCAAGCTTACTCTCCGACATGTTTTGGTGTTGACTGTGTTGATAATATTGGTTGATACATTTCTCTAGCCTTATGATTTGTTTTTATCCAGATTGAATGTTATTGCCCACCAGTATGTGGAGTGCTAATATTTAGTCAAATTTACAGATATTTAATATTTCCTTTTTATCTTCAGGCATTCTGCACCGATGTCTTCATTCTGCCATCTCCATTTGATCAGGCTGTTGATTCATGGGCAACATTAGGTAGTTTAAAATTAGCCTGCTGCATATTGAACTTCCATCCTCTCAGGCCAGGGGCACAATGTATGAATGTATGGTTGGATCAGAATCGCCTTCATAATCATTTGACAGTACAACCACAAGTCCAAATCCCTATCTTCATTCTTGGCTAATTTAGGAAAGGGCCAATTTTAGCTAGCTAGCTAGGTAGCCAGCCATCTAAGGACATCAACACAACGAGATGCACAACATGTTTCTGTCAATGACGTATGCTCTCGATGCGATGTGATTGGAGTGAAGCCAAATCCAAGCCAGGATCATTCATTGTTGAGCTCACTCAGTTTAGCTCAAAGCTGATTGGCTAGTATTTTATTATTATTTTTTATCAAGAAAGGCCAAATGCTCGCTGGCTTCCCTTGCGTTCAATCCTATGGGCGGCAACAATGTCATACTCGTTTGGACCAGACAGGATCATATAGATGGGCTACACAGACAGAGACAGAGGGGTGCTGTTTCGCTCGCTAGGATTCATTCTCTAGTGAGATACATTCAAGCATCTTGCGAATTGAAGGAAAAGTATTATGCAACTAGTTAAAGTGCTATGATCCTCTCCTGAATTTTTGTTAATTCTTAAAACGATTTACTTTTCTGATTTAAAATCATACAATGCCCAATGTATCACTAATAAACACCCCCCCCATACACACATAACCCTCCCTCCACAACGAACCTCCCACACACACACACCCCTTCCTCTACACACGAACCCCACACACACACTCCTTCCTCCGTACCTGAACCCCCCCCAGACGAGCTCCTTGTATTTGATAATCGGGCAATGTTCCTAATCATGGTCTGTTCCAAGTGACAGAGGGCTGGGCCAATGGGACCTGACGTGGCTGATGTCCCGCCCCTTATGAGCTGGGACAAAACTGATGTTGTTGCTAGTGGATCGTTGAGCTGATTAGGGTAGTGCTCGATAACGGCCCGTGTCCATTCATCAGTGTCCAGCGGTGGCCGGTAAATGGTTTCTCCAGTCTCTTCCCTATTTGGCCCTCGCCAATCTCTGTCTGCCATGATCAGTGTCACACAGCTGGGACCTTACTCTGCCCTGATAGAAACACACACACAAATAACCTGCTGACACACTGACAAAACCTGCTCTTTGTTTAAAGCACACACACACACAGAGAGAGAGAGAGAGAGAGAGAGATCACCCAGCTCTCAGGTGCATTGGTCACCAATCACAACCACTTTGTCCAGTCAGGTAACCAGGACTACTTTAATCCCCCAGCAACAGAGCGGGTCATTCATCTCCGTCGAGTTGGTGGTGGGGGGCTGTCATAGACAGGGGCAGCAGAGGGCAGGATGGGACAAAGGAGGTGATGGAGAAGGGTGAGGTGGTGGGAGGGGTAATCAGAGACAGGAGCAGCAGAGCAGACAAATGGCCCCCAAAATGCAGCATTAATCAGCAGCTGATCTGCTGCCCCTTTAAAGCCAATAGCATTGACAGTGAAGGGGATGAGGGAGGGAGGGAAAGCGAGTAGGAGAGGGGGGATGAAGAGATGGAGAGAGAAAGAAAGAGTGAGGAGGGGAGGAGAGGAGAGGGGAGGGGAGGAGTGTTATAGAGGTGGTATTGGTAAGGTTAGAGAGGAGATACAGAGATTAAACACAGAGAAAGATGGGTGAATTAAAGCATTAGTTCACTGTTATCAATGAATATAGAATCAGAGGTAGCCAACCTACTGCTCAATTAGATGTAACCAGGCATCACTGACAGAGGCCTTTTATCCAACCTGATGCTGTCCCAGGCATCACTGACAGTAGCCGTAGCACGCGCTCCAGCAGGTGTGTCTCACTGATCATCCCTAAAGCCAATAACTCATTTGGCCGCCTTTCGTTCCAATACTCTGCTGCCTGTGACTGGAATGAATTGCAAAAATCCCTGAAGTTGGAGACTTTTATCTCCCTCACCAACTTCAAACATCTGCTATCTGAGCAGCTAACCGATCGCTGCAGCTGTACATAGTCTATCGGTAAATAGCCCACCCATTTTCACCTACCTCATCCCCATACTGTTTTTATTTATTTACTTTTCTGCTCTTTTGCATACCAATATGTCTTCCTGTACATGACCATCTGATCATTTATCACCCCAGTGTTAATCTGCAAAATTGTAATTATTCGCCTACCTCCTCATGCCTTTTGCACACAATGTATATAGACTCCCCTTTTTTTTCCTACTGTGTTATTGACTTGTTAATTGTTTACTCCATGTGTAACTCTGTGTTGTCTGTTCACACTGCTATGCTTTATCTTGGCCAGGTCGCAGTTGCAAATGAGAACTTGTTCTCAACTAGCCTACCTGGTTAAATAAAGGTTAAATAAAATAAATAAAATAAACAGAGGCATTTTATCCAACCTGATGCTGTCCCAGGCGTCACTGACAGATGCCTTTTATCCAACCTGATGCTGTCCCAGGCATCACTGACAGAGGCCTTTTATCCAACCTGATGCTGTCCCAGGCATCACTGACAGAGGCCTTTTATCCAACCTGATGCTGTCCCAGAACACTTTCTAACAGCAGTTGTTTCTGTTATTGATGCTGTAATGCATGGAGACACACTAACATGCTGTGTCAGACATGCCCCACACACACTCTTTCACACACTCAATCACACACTCAATCACACACTCACAAACACCAGACCCTGCCAGCGAGCAGAGCAGAGCGGCCTCCTGTTTGATTTGTCACCTGACTAGTGATCAATAACTGTGATGGAAACAGAATCAGCCCAGATGGATTAAACGTCCCACTGGCTCTGACATTATTTTCCCATTAAAACCCAGTGGGATCACCCCAGATCCAAGGCCAAATTCGACATTTGTTCAGGTCCCCAGGACGTCGAGAGACGCCGTCCAAACTGGCCACTTGAGGCAACTTCAAAGTGCCTGGGACAGAACCAGCAGTCCACAGAGCAGGAGCTTGTTTCTTAATCTTAGTCCACTCCTCCATCCGTCCACAGTTATTTAGCCCAGTCAAAATCAATGCCTAAACTTAACCGTGGAATAAGTTTTCTGTTTTAACACTATCCCAACACTTTAACTTAAGCCAGTTGGAATGAATGTCTAAACTTAGCGTAGAGTTGATTCTGTGTGCCAAAATGTAACGTTTGTCACAGAACGTCGGGAGATGAAGTCAGACAAAACCAGCAAGTTGTTCCACACGCACACACACACACACACATACACACACCTACAAGTGCATGCAAGTACACATGAACGTGCATATACAGTGGGGCAAAAAAGTATTTAGTCAGCCACCAATTGTGCAAGTTCTCCCACTTAAAAAGAAGAGAGAGGCCTGTAATTTTCATCATAGGTACACTTCAACAATGACAGACAAAATGAGAAAAAAAATCCAGAAAATCACATTGTAGTATTTTTAATGAATTTATTTGCAAATTATGGTGGAAAATAAGTATTTGGTCACCTACAAACAAACAAGATTTCTGGCTCTCACAGACCTGTAACTTCTTCTTTAAGAGGCTCCTCTGTCCTCCACTCATTACCTGTATTAATGGCACCTGTTTGAACTTGTTATCAGTATAAAAGACAACCACAACCTCAAACAGTCACACTCCAAACTCCACTATGGCCAAGACCAAAGAGCTGTCAAAGGACACCAGAAACAAAATTGTAGACCTGCACCAGGCTGGGAAGACTGAATCTGCAATAGGTAAGCAGCTTGGTTTGAAGAAATCAACTGTGGGAGCAATTATTAGGAAATGGAAGACATACAAGACCACTGATAATCTCCCTCGATCTGGATCTCACCCCGTGGGGTCAAAATTATCACAAGAACGGTGAGCAAAAATCCCAGAACCACACGGGAGGACCTAGTGAATGACCTGCAGAGAGCTGGGACCAAAGTAACAAAGCCTACCATCAGTGACACACTACGCCGCCAGGGACTCAAATCCTGCAGTGCCAGACGTGTCCCCCTGCTTAAGCCAGTACATGTCCAGGCCCGTCTGAAATTTGCTAGAGAGCATTTGGATGATCCAGAAGATGATTGGGAGAATGTCATATGGTCAGATGAAACCAAACTAGAACTTTTTGGTAAAATCTCAACTCGCCGTGTTTGGAGGACAAAGAATGCTGAGTTACATCCAAAGAACACCATACCTACTGTGAAGCATGGGGGTGGAAACATCATGCTTTGGGGCTGTTTTTCTGCAAAGGGACCAGGACGACTGATCCGTGTAAAGGAAAGAATGAATGGGGCCATGTATCATGGGATTTTGAGTGAAAACCTCCTTCCATCAGCAAGGGCATTGAAGATGAAACGTGGCTGGGTCTTTCAGCATGACAATGATCCCAAACACACCGCCCGGGCAACGAAGGACTGGCTTCGTAAGAAGCATTTCGAGGTCCTGGAGTGGCCTAGCCAGTCTCCAGATCTCAACCCCATAGAAAATCTTTGGAGGGAGGTGAAACTCCGTGTTGCCCAGCAACAGCCCCAAAACATCACTGCTCTAGAGGAGATCTGCATGGAGGAATGAGCCAAAATACCAGCGTGTGAAAACCTTGTGAAGACTTACAGAAAACGTTTGACCTCTGTCATTGCCAACAAAGGGTATATAACAAAGTATTGAGATAAACTTTTGTTATTGACCAAATACTTATTTTCCACCATAATCTGCAAATAAATTCATTAAAAATACTACAATGTGATTTTCTGGATTTTATTTTCTCATTTTGTCTGTCATAGTTGAAGTGTACCTATGATGAAAATTACAGGCCTCTCTCTTCTTTTTAAGTGGGAGACCTTGCACAATTGGTGGCTGACTAATTCCTTATTGCCCCACTGTACACGTACGTATGCATGCACACACACAAACACACAAAACACTCACACACCTTTAACACGAGCTAAGGGCCTGTGTTATAACAGATTGAGTGTATAGATCCCCACAGCCAGTATGATAGGGCTTCAACTCGGCTTCAGCTCTGTTAGCAAAAACAAGTCTTCAGGTCTTAAGGATATTACCATCATGCAGTTCAACCAACCCCCACTGCTGCATATACCAACACATTCTCCAAAAGCAAACAGACAAATATTACTGTCACCTTGGTTTTTAATATTACTGTCACCTTGACTTTTAATTAATATTACTGTCACCTTGGTTTTTAATATTACCGTCACCTTGTTTTTAGTATTACTGTCACCTTGGTTTTTAATATTACTGTCACCTTGGTTTTTAATATTACTGTCACCTTGGTTTTTAATATTACTGTCTCCTTGGTTTTTAATATTACTGTCATCTTGGTTTTTAATATTACTGTCATCTTGGTTTTTAATATTACTGTCACCTTGGTTTTTGATATCACTGTCATCTTGACTTTTAATTAATATTACTGACACCTTGGTTTTTAATATTACTGTCATCTTGGTTTTTAATATTACTGTCACCTTAGTTTTTAATATTACTGCCACCTTGACTTTTAATTAATATTATTGTCACCTTGGTTTTTAATATTACAGTCATCTTGGTTTTTAATATTACTGTCACCTTGGTTTTTAATATTACTGTCACCTTGGTTTTTAATATTATTGTCAGCTTGGTTTTTAATATTACTGACATCTTGGTTTTTAATATTACAGTCACCTTGGTTTTTAATATTACTGTCACCTTGGTTTTTAATATTACTGTCACCTTGGTTTTTAATATTACTGTCATCTTGGTTTTTAATATTACTGTCATCTTGGTTTTTAATATTACAGTCATCTTGGTTTTTAATATTACAGTCATCTTGGTTTTTAATATTACAGTCATCTTGGTTTTTAATATTACAGTCATCTTGGTTTTTAATTAATATTACTGTCACATAGGTTTTTAATATTACCGTCACCTTGTTTTTAATATTACTGTCACCTTGGTTTTTAATATTACTGTCACCTTGGTTTTTAATATTACTGTCACCTTGGTTTTTAATATTACTGTCATCTTGGTTTTTAATATTACTGTCACCTTGGTTTTTAATATTACAGTCATCTTGGTTTTTAATATTACAGTCATCTTGGTTTTTAATATTACAGTCATCTTGGTTTTTAATATTACAGTCATCTTGGTTTTTAATTAATATTACTGTCACCTTGGTTTTTAATATTACCGTCACCTTGTTTTTAATATTACTGTCACCTTGGTTTTTAATATTACTGTCACCTTGGTTTTTAATATTACTGTCACCTTGGTTTTTAATATTACTGTCATCTTGGTTTTTAATATTACTGTCATCTTGGTTTTTAATATTACTGTCACCTTGGTTTTTGATATCACTGTCATCTTGACTTTTAATGAATATTACTGTCACCTTGGTTTTTAATATTACTGTCATCTTGGTTTTTAATATTACTGTCACCTTAGTTTTTAATATTACTGCCACCTTGACTTTTAATTAATATTATTGTCACCTTGGTTTTTAATATTAATGTCATCTTGGTTTTTAATATTACAGTCATCTTGGTTTTTAATATTACTGTCACCTTGGTTTTTAATATTACTGTCACCTTGGTTTTTAATATTATTGTCAGCTTGGTTTTTAATATTACTGACATCTTGGTTTTTAATATTACTGTCACCTTGGTTTTTAATATTATTGTCAGCTTGGTTTTTAATATTACTGACATCTTGGTTTTTAATATTACAGTCACCTTGGTTTTTAATATTACTGTCACCTTGGTTTTTAATATTACTGTCACCTTGGTTTTTAATATTACTGTCATCTTGGTTTTTAATATTACTGTCATCTTGGTTTTTAATATTAAAGTCATCTTGGTTTTTAATATTACTGTCACCTTGGTTTTTAATATTACTGTCACCTTGGTTTTTAATATTACTGTCATCTTGGTTTTTAATATTACTGTCATCTTGGTTTTTAATTAATATTACAGTCATCTTGTTTTTTAATTAATATTACTGTAATCTTGGTTTTTAATATTATGGCACCTTGACTTTTAATTAATATTACTGTCACCTTGATTTTTAATATTAATGTCATCTTGGTTTTTAATATTACAGTCATCTTGGTTTTTAATATTACTGTCACCTTGGGTTTTAATATTACTGTCATCTTGGTTTTTAATATTACTGACAACTTGGTTTTTAATATTACAGTAACCTTGGTTCTTAATATTACAGTCATCTTGGTTTTTAATTAATATTACAGTCATCTTGGTTTTTAATTAATATTACTGTCATCTTGGTTTTTAATATCACTGTCACCTTGGTTTTTAATATTACTGGCACCTTGGTTTTTAATATTACTGTCATCTTGGTTTTTAATATTACAGTCATCTTGGTTTTAATATTACTGTCACCTTGACTTTTTCCTATTAGCGACGCAAGTGAATCTGAGTGAATCTGATCAGATTGTTAGCTCTTCACAACCCACCGATACAGTGCTTTCGGAAAGTATTCAGACCCATTTACTTTTTCCACATTTGGTTATGTTACAGCCTTATTCTAATTTGTATTTGTTTATTAATCATCAATCTACACACAATACTCCATAATGACAAAGCAAAAAGAGGTTAAAAACTGAAATATCACATTTACATACACTACCGTTCAGAAGTTTGGGGTCACTTAGAAATGTCCTAGTTTTTGAAAGAAAAGCACAATTCTTGGCCATTAAAATAACATCAAATCGATCAGAAATACAGTGTCGATATTGTTAATGTTGTAAATAATTATTGTAGCTGGATATGGCTGATTGTTTTAATGGAATATCTACATAGGCGTACAGAGGCCCATTATCAGCAACCATTTCTCCTGTGTTCCAATGGCACATTGTGTTCGTTAATCCAAGTTTATTATTTTAAAAGGCTAATTGATCCTTAGAAAACCATCTTTGCAATTATGTTAGCACAGCTGAAAACTGTTGTTCTGAATAAAGAAGCAATAAAACTAGTTGAGTGTCTGGAGCATCAGCATCTGTGGGTTCGATTACAGGCTCAATATGGCCAGAAACAAAGCACTTTCTTCTGAAACTCGTCAGTCTATTCTTGTTCTGAGAAATTAAGGCTATTCCATGCGAGAAATTGCCAAGAAACTGAATATCTTGTACAACGCTGTGTACTACTCCCTTCACAGAACTGAGCAAACTGGCTCTAACCAGAATAGAAAGAGGAGTGGGAGGCCCCGGTGCACAACTGAGCAAGAGGACAAGTACATTAGAGTGTCTAGTTTGAGAAACAGACGCCTCACAAGTCCTCAACTGGCAGCTTCATTAAATAGTTCCTGCAAAACACCAGTGTCAACGTCAATAGTGAAGAGGTGACTCTGGGATGCTCTTGGTATTAAGGCCAAATAGTTCAATCGTGGTTTCATCAGACCGGAGAATCTTGTTTCTCATGGTCTGGGAGTCCTTTAGATGCCATCTGTCAAATTCCAAGCGGGCTGTCATGTGCCTTTTACTGAGGAGTGGCTTCAGTCTGGCCACTCTACCGTAAGCGCCTGATTGGTGGAGTGCTGCGGAGATGGTTGTCCTTCTGGAAGGTTCTCCCATTTCCACAGAGGAAATGGGTTCGGGTCACCTCCCTGACCAAGGCCCTTCTCCCCCGATTGCTTGTTTGGCTGGGCGACCAGATCTAGGAAGAGTCTTGATGGTTCCAAACGTCTTCCATTTAAGAATGATGGAGGCCACTGTGTTTTTGGGGACCTTCAATGCTGCAGACATGTCTTGGTACCCTTCCCCAGATCTGTGCCTCGACACAATTCTGTCTTGGAGCTCTACAGACAATTAATTCGACCTCATGACTTGGTCTTTGCTCTGATATGCACTGTCAACTGACGTTCTTTAGACAGGCGTGTGTCTTTCCAAATCATATCCAATCAATTTAATATACCACAGGTGGACTCCAATCAAGTTGTAGAAACATCCCAAGGATGATCAATGGAAACAGGATGCACCTGAGCTCCTGAGTCTCATAGCAAAGGGTCTGAATACTTATGTAAGTAAGTTATTTCAGGGGGGTTTTCTTCTAAAAATCTGTTTTCACTTTGTCATTATGGGATATTGTGATTAGATTGACGAGGAAAAAAATAAAGATTTAATCAATTTTAGAATTAGGCTGTAAACTAATTTAGAGGGGGAGGAAGATAGAGAGAAAGAGGGAGAGAGAGGGGGAGAAAGATAGAGAGATGGAGAGAGGGGAGAAAGATAGAGAGATGAAGAGAAAGGGAGAGAGAAAGAGGGAGATAAGGGGAGGAAGATAGAGAGAGAAAGAGGGATAGAGAGGGGTAGAGAGAGAGTGATTGCTCCATAGGGAGGATGCATGAGACCATCTGCTGTTCTCTCCATCTCTTCCCTCCATCCCCTCTCTCTATATTTGCATCCTGTGGAGTTACACTCACTCAGTGTCAGAGAAGCATTCAGCACACCTGTATAACACACAAACGCGTGTGCACACACACACTAAACATGACATGACTGATTAAGTCATGGATGATGCAATGCACAAAGAACACGTATTTTCTCTCATCCAATCAAATTACTCAAAGAGTCTAATATGTTTATTTCGTATTCTTTTGTAACAGATCAGTTATTAATTGGTTAAAATACATACTGTATCAAGTATATTAGCGAACCTTAACAGCTTTCATTTGAATTATAAAGAAACCCACACGTTCTGTGTTAGAGGTAGGGTGTGTCCCAAATGGCATCCTATTCCTTATATAGGGCCCTGGTCAAAAGTAGTGCACTACATAGGGAATAGGGTGCCACGCACAAACACATCAACAGCGACTGTGGAGAGGCATCTCTAATGGATTCTGAAGATTCTAATTTCCTCTCTGCCACTGAAGACAGAAAACCCTCTGAGCTCAATTACCCTAGTCTCTCTCTCTCTCTCTCTCTCTCTCTCACACACACACACACACACACACACACACACACACACACACACACACACACACACACACACACACACACACACACACACACACACACACACACACACACACACACACACACACACACACACACACACACACACACACAGACAGAGAACCAGACAGAGAAGAGGAGAGAAGGGCAGGGGGAGAAAGAGACAGAAAGGGGAGAGAAGGAGAGAAGAACAGGGGGAGAGAGAGAGAGAGAGAGAGAAAGGGAGAGAAGGACAGGGGGAGAGCGAGACAGAAAGGGAGAGAGGAAGAGAAGGACAGGGGGAGAGAGAGTGAAGGACAGGGGGAGAGAGAGACAGAGAACGGGAGAGAAGGAGAGAAGGACGGGGGGAGAGAGAGACAGAGACAGAGAAGGAGAGAAACACAGGGGGAGAGAGATAGGGAGGTTAAGTGACCAGGATGAGTGAAAAGGAAGGTCGGCAGGTAGGCAAGAAGCCGAAAGAGAAAAGGGGGACAGACCCCCAAGACAGCAACACAATTAGACCCAACCAAATCATGAGAAAACAAAAATATAATTATTTGACAAATTGAATAAAAACAGAGCAAACTAGAATGCTATAAACAGAGAGTACACATTTGCAGAATACCTGACCACTGTGACTGACCCAAAATTAAGGAAATCTTTGACTATGTACAGACTCAGTGAGCATAGCCTTGCTATTGAGAAAGGCCACAGTAGACAGACCTGACTCTCAAGAGAAGACAGGCTATGTGCTCACTGCCCACAAAATGGAAACTGAGCTGCACCTCCTAACCTCCTGCCAAATGTATGACCATATTAGAGACACATTTCCCTCAGATTACACAGACCTACAAAGAATACGAAAACAAATCCAATTTTGATGAACTCCCATATCTATTGGATGAAATAACACAGTGTGCAATCAAAACAGCAAGGTGTGACCTTTTGCAAGAAGAAAAGGGCAACCAATGAAGAATAAACACCATTGTAAATACAACCTATATTATGTTTATTTATTTTCCCTTTTGTACTTTAACTATTTGCACATCATTACAACACTGTACGTAGACATAATATGACATTTGAAATGTCTATATTCTTCTGGAACTTACTCCCAAGTGACGCAGCGGTCACTGCATCTCAGAGCTAGAGGTGTCACTACAGACCCTGGTTTGATTCCAGGCTGTATCTCAACCTGCCATGATAGGGAGTCCCATAGGGTGGTGCACAATTGGCCCAGCGTCGTCCCCAAAACATTCCACCACACAGCTCTGCAATGTCAAGAGATGAAGCAAGAGAAGAGTCCCCTCAGCCAGCTGGTTCTGAGGCTCAGTTTACAAACCCAAACCAACCCCATAGAGCCTCAGGACAGCACTCAGCCAGCTGATTCTGATGCTCAGTTTACAAACCCAAACCAACCCCATAGAGCCTCAGGACAGCAATCAGAACATCTGGCCAAAACAAATCATCACAAAGCAAAAAT